>NC_089321.1:21383512-21506351 GCF_036669915.1 Pocillopora verrucosa | reverse complement strand
TCTTCCATTGTAAATAATCCTTTGTAAATAGTCCAAAATACGTTTTGTAAACAGGTCATCATGCATTCTTTTCTCAATCTTTTAATGGGATTCAATATTTAAGAATTAATTTCTTCCTGCAGTTTTTATGAAGCCACTGTTGTCATTAAAGCACATTCCAAATTCTTTTCCTTACTTTGAAATGATGTACGGTGCTTTTAGTAGTTTGGATAAGTCAGATCTCCTGTCTTAATTGTAAACAATATTTTATAACTAGCTCTTCTTATGTTTTGTGAAGTTTATCATCTGTACAATCTTGTGATACATACGAATTCAAATACGCTTTTTTCCTGCAACATTCATGAAGCTACTGTTAAAGGAACTTCCAACTTATTTTTCTTATTTTCAAAAGATCTACTTCAAATAGTAACTCACAAGTAAAAGACCTCACACTCTCTTGTCAATATAACTTGCCTAAAAATGACGAAAAAATTCTTTGACTTTTTAAAGATTTTTTGAGGTAAAGCAAAGCAAATGTCAACAGTCATTCTAAGTGGTTACATGTGCACATGTGTCATTTTGGTTTATAGGTGAATCAGTATCAGTGCTGGTGTCAGGGAACACATAGTTATGGAGACTGGGAGACAATCAGTGTGACGTCAATATATACTCAGAACTTAACCTCACATAAATGATGACGCAATCAGTTCAATTTGACCTTTCAAATCTGTGACTTGTCAGTCCTCATTAATTTAAGTTTGAAACTCTTTTTTTGGTGCAGTTGAAGTATTTTTTTGTCACTCACACACGGGAAGTTTTTTCTTAGTTGCATAACATTTTATAAGTAAGACTTATGCAGTGGCTCCAAAGTGAAAAAAAGAACAGTTGAAAGTTTATGCTCTTAACTTCCTGTTCATATTTGATAGTTTCTTTTTATTTGCAATACTTTTGTATGGATATTAGTATTGAGATCATTTTACAGTGGCTTCAAAGTAAGAAAATAAACCTGTAATTATTTGTTGGCTACTTATCATATTATTGTTTAATGTTCTTTTATGAATGTTGGTTTTGAGATAATTATACAGTGGCTTCAAAGTATGAAAAGAAAAACCTGTAAGTCAAGTATTAATAAACTTTGTTGTTGTAAAGTATGTGATGATCATTGTTGTGTTCATGTGGCCATTTCCATTAAGTGTCGAAAGTGAACCGTGATTTCGACGGCTTTACTTAACCACCCTCTGTGATAAGGCCAGAAAACCTGCCCCAAATGCAAAACTAATCGCTGCTAACTTTTTCCCGCGCTTCGGGCAGTTTGCTTAGCTTTACTTATAGTTCTTATTGGCTCCTTGACTGACCCTCGTGATCACATTGGTTTTTGTCTTTCATCATACCATAAAAATTCACGCGATTCTTACGATGAAGTGATCAGACGTTAATTTGAACTGCAGACCAGATTCAAAGTGAGGCCGATGATGGGAAGGGGCGCGAAATTGTTTTTTGTCTTTGTGAACGAAACTTAAATCTTAAAGTCCCTGTCACCACTCATGAGTAAAGATTGGTACTTTAAATGTGACCTCTACGAAGTTGATTATTTGTTTGTTAGCCTCTATGGTGATGTGTAGACCGTTATTATTAAAGATGCGACATATTTCTTTCCTGATGTTCTCTGTTTCTCTAGGTGTGGCGTTAGTGATGGCAAGTCCGTCGTCTCGGTAAAGTCCTATGTTTGCATTAAGGTCCTGGAGTTGGGAGAGCAGAAGGCTTCCCACGAGTTCATATATTTCTGCGCCGTTGTAGCTTCCCATTGTTACGTCGAATGTTGTGTTGCCTTTCTTTTGCCGGTGTAGGTGCTTGTGGATTAAGATGGAGTTTTTTGCGTGGATTATAATATTTCTTTCCTTGGTGGTGATGTTGTCATAGTTGGAGGCGAAGTCGAGTGCTTTGTTTAGGAGGTCTTGGCTGATGGATGGATAGAACTCTTCGATGTCGAAACAGATGAAGCTGGAGTGTTGTTTGTTTTTGATAGATGTGAGCCAGTTGATTACGGCTGCGATGTTTTTCTATTGGTTGAAGTTGCGTTTTTTCGCGATCGTGCTGTTGATGTGGTAGAGGGTCTTTTTGCTGACTTTGCCTATCTCGGACTTCGTGGGGTTGATGAGTCTGCAGGTCGGTTTGTTTGCGAAGTTTGGCTTGTGATCTTTAAGTGTTATGAATGCGTCTTTATCGGCTGTAGCGTCTACTCTGTCGTCGATTCCCAGTTTCATCGCGATGTCTTTGTTTTCTTTATGGATTGCTTGTGTCGTCTCAGGTAGTGCTTTCTTGTAGGATTTCGTGATGCTTTTTTCTAGTATTTTTTCTATTATATATATATATATATATATATATATATATATATATATTTATAATAAAGTTCGGATGTAACGCGCGCTGTCATTGGTTGAAAGGGCGTGCTCTATAAGAGTAAAGAGCATAGAACTGAGGTAAAGCTGTCACGCCATCTGCCAAATTATTCTATGTTCGATCTTCAGTTCCGGGACTTCTTTTTAGCTTTTTTCCGATAATTGAAAGTGAAATTTCGGAACAGGCGAGCCGGCAAGTAGCAACAGAACAACCAAACAAAGGTTTGTAAACATACCAGGCGCCGTAATTTACGTTATTAAAACGTGAGCAGATATGAAAATCCTTAAAGGAAAAACAAAATAGACATCCCGAGTTTCAAAGATTTTCACGCTCAGTTAGATTGCAAGCTTAAGAGTACGGTAATAAAAATCAAACACAGCAAACAATCGAATAGTATATAATGTTCAGAGTTCAAAAACAAAATAGAACAAAACAGAAATGATGAAAAATATAACCAAACTGGCATAACTGTTAAAATTCATACTAATCATGACGGTGTCTGAGCAAATATGATCATGCTGAAGTCCATCGCGGCTCGCTTATCATGACGATCTCCGGTCATCACAGTAAAGCAAGCCTCAGAAACTACATCGGCCGCCCTTCGAGTGAAAAAATAAGAACTCGCTCTGATATCCTTTCCGATGCGCTGAGTGGAAAGTCACTTCAGTCACTGCAGCCGAGTTTTGCGACGCTGTCATCCCGAGCGATCTTCATGTTCCGGTGAATTCGGCTGTCGTTCATTTAAAAAACACTCGCCTTGAACAGTTTGTTTTCTACCTTGTCATGTGAAAAAACTTGCGTTTTTTATGAGCCATAATTCGGCTGAATTTCACTGAACATTTCACTTGAGGATTCTGTATTAAAAACTTCAGGCAAAAGCGTTAAATTCGACTTGCCGAACTATTTTAGTTTGTAAACTATCTCAGATTGTGAACTTTAATGGTTTTTGAACTTTGATGGTTTTTGAACTTTGATGGTTTGACTCTTTTGACAGCTTTTGTCTTGTAGAGCCAATGAGACTATTTGAACCATTCTAACAGGGATTCTGATTGGCTTATTGTAGCGTGCTCTATGCGAGTATAGAGCATGCTGACGACACTGTTGTTCGCTTTGGAAATAAAGTTTGTTTTGAAAATTGAAAGTAATTCTTGGGGAATTTAACGGATTCTTTATTATAAAACAAATAGAGAAGCCTTGACTGTGCTCTGTTCTGTTATAAAGCACTTAGGAAGCGGCTAGAGCACTCAAGAAGTCGTTGTTTGGTTCATTGATCAGATCACGCAAATCTCGCATCTTGTTTTAATAAACTAGTTTTATTAAACTACCTGTTCACACCGCGGGCGCGTGTAGCCAAACAGGTTTAAAACCGTATTTAATAAAACTACCTAAACGAGGTTGTTTAATTTTCGTGTTTAACTAAACACATTAAAGATGGCGGCTGCCAGAAAAACCCGCGGAAGAGTTTGGGAAAACCAGGAAACGTTATTGCTACTCCAGAAGTGGGGGGACGAAAATATACAAGTGAAGTTAATTTCTTGTACCAGAAAGAGGCCTATATGGTAAGAAATAAGCGATTTTATTCGAGCGGCAGGCTACGAAGACCGTGATGAAAATGCCTGCAAAACAAGAATATACACTTCAGTAAGTGCGTATCGCTTCTACAAAGAAGAATGCGAGAAGACCGGAAACGGAACTCCGAAGAAGAAGCCGACGTTTTTCGACGAACTCCATGAATTTCTCTTAAAAAAACCATGTACCAAACCGAAGGTTGTGGTAAATTCTTCAAAAATTATCACTGAGGCGGACAATGAAGAAGAAGACCATGAAAATATTGAGAACGAGGAACCAAACGAAGAGTTGTCTTCCTTCAGCGGCGGCACCAGCGGCGGCAGCAACAACAAAACAGCCGGCAAATTTCCTCAAACAAACAGTGGTGAATGTTTGACAGGTGAGCTTTGAAAACTTTCGCTGATCGGAGGGTCAGGTAATGAGCCAAGAAAATGTTTCAATATCGGTGCCTGTGCTGTCTGTAATCTCTAACAATTTCTTGACAATTTTATTTCCAAGATGAATAGACTTGTACAATAATATCGAGATAAGTATTGGCTCAAACAGCCTTTCACATGATTTATTCTCGACTTTAACTTCTGTATTTAAAGATTTCTTATGTTCCTTCGCACAATAAACAACAGGTGCTAGCAAGCCATTTTTCAAACCCGCGACGAAGAAGCGTAAGCTGTCAACGACGGATACTTTTACAAAAATCGGCAAGGCGTTGGAGACATTTGTTTCCTATCAAAAAGCTGCTGATAGGAGTTTTCTGGCCACAGAGGAAGCTCGTGAAAGACGATAAGAAGAAAGGGAGGAGAAAAGGAGGAAGGAAGATCAAGAGTTTCTGCTGAAACTGGCGCAGGTACTTCGAAAATAAAAAATACGCGTTTTCAACAATTTCATTTGCGCTCGTGTTTGTTTCTGAGGTTCCATCAGTTGTTCATAGAAAGAGGGTGGAATGAATGATGTCTTTTAAGTCTCATTGATACATTTACAACAGAAAGCTCTGTGTGTTTGTTTGCTTAATTATTCTTTCTTGTAAGGGACTAACCAAAAAAGTCTGGTGTATAATGACGCAGTCACTTGCAAGTGAACAAGAGCAAAAAGTTAATGAATTAAAGTAGTTCTGCTGACATTAATCCCAGCTGAGGCCATGTCACTGAGTGACTAGATCTCCTTGGTATTCGAACTGAACACTTTTATAGAAAAGCTGAGATTGTCCCCCTCCTTTTTTAGGCCTAAAGCTAAAACTCAGAGAGAAAGATGCAAGTCTTGCACTCAAATTAGTATTTTATGCGAACATGTATTATGCATGGATAAATTAGCATAGGTATGTCTCACCATGGGTTTCAAACTACTCCCTAATGTTTTAGCATAATTTCAGTGCTAATGTTTATTTCACATGTGAAATGGCAAACTTGCAATGACTGCATCTTTAATTGTTCTCAGATGGTTTCCAGGTTTTGAAATGTTAAAAAAAATGTGGGTTCCAAAGAATACCACAGACAATCAAAGTTTGCCATCAGTAATTTTAATTTACACGATTCTCATTTTACTTTTCAAATTTCATTTATGCAACTGTAATTACAAATGGAACACTGCTTGACCCTATTATAGGAGTGTCCATCAGAAGATCTTGACTCTTCCATTATTTATGAAACTATTTGCACTATACACAATAAACTTAAAAGGGAGAAAGTTTTCATATGTACAACTTTTTTGAGCTCGAGATGTAAGCTCTTTGATGGATTATTTGCCTGTGAGAGATGCTTATGTTGAACACTCATGTGTAAGGGATGCATGTGACAATGAATATTTATATTAAGACTCTTTTAATTGCTTCTCTTATTGCAATAGCATTTGGGTTCTGCCTTTTGTTTGGATCACCTGGACAAACTCCAGCATGAATGTGAATATCAGTGAGCCATTTGTCATCAAAAGACTCGTTTTGCATCTCACAATAATTATGTAAAACACAGCACGCTGCGATGACATTGCAAGCATTTTCAACTTTTAAGTCCAGTCTCTTTCCAATGCTTCTGAACCTTCCCTTCAATCGACCAAAGGCATTTTCGACAACTACTCTAGCCGTGTTGTGTTTTATGTTGAAACTACATTCCTCCGGGGTCAGATTTCCACGATCAATATATGGTTTCATCAGCCAATTGCTGAGGGCATAAGCTGAGTCACCTAATATCAGGGGAAGAACATGTTCACAAGATGTCATCACCGACATGTCGACCGGAAGAAAAGCTCTGGCACAACACAAGGCGAACAATGGAGAGTTCTTGAAGACGCGTGCGTCGTGTTCTTTACCCGGCCATCCAACACATATATCAAGAAATAGATAATTACAATCTACTAGCTCCTGAAGGATTAATGCGGGAAATCCCTTCCTGTAAACATAATCATCTGGACTTTGCCGAGGTCCAATGATCGGGACATGGCAACCATCGACTGCTGAAACCACCTGGGGAAAACCCGCGCGACTTTTAACACCTTCAACTTTTTCTTGGACCTCATTTTGATTTTGAGGAACGTTTATATAATTGGGAAGAACGTTCGAGAGTGAGCCGTGTTATGGCGACTCGATGACGCACTGTAATGGCTTTCCTGTAATTGGTGTCCATTTTAGAGATATGTGCGAAAGTTCTCGGCAAAGGCGATTAAATGCTTTTTTAGACATGCGCAAATTCTCATTCCAGTCCTTTTCTTGCCAATCTTGGCAAGTCTCTTCCCAAAATATCTGCGACCGGGATTTTAGCCAAATACGGCGAACAGGAAGATGTTGGAGAATAAATCGAAGCAAAAAACGAAAAAACAATGACCAAACGAGACGTCTCCGACGGACATAACGATTAAACCGTCTCTGTGCGTTTCTCTGTCGGTTTTGTGTAACTCTGAGGTTTTCCCTCAGCCGTGACTGCGCCAACAACAGCAGGATATTGTGATTCAAACTGACCGCCATTTTGATTGCGTGTTTAACTTTGTTCGCAAAAATCAATATCAAAACGAGGCTGCGCAATACCTAACCGAGTCTGCAGTGTGAACGGTTCTTGAAAAACACATGTTTTATAAAACCAAGTTTAAAAAAACTACGTTTAATGAAACTTGTTGAAATTGGTGTGAAAAGGGCATAAGGAAGGTTACCAAGGGGGGTCAGATGGGGAAAATTACACTGATTCCAAATACGGAACACATAAAACTCACACTTCTGCGCTTGGTCTTTGGTTATTTTGGAAATTACAACTTTACAGTTCCCTTGTCACAAAGAAAAAAAGAGAAATAAAAAAGGCGAAGTGATATTTTAGGGACGATTTTTCAAGTTAAAAAAGGAAAAAAAAACGGCATTTGTAAATCCATATATCCATTAATGCTGGTTTTCAGAGGAAAATCAAGCGGACAACAAGACTTTTCATTTATTTTCATTCCTATGTGGCCAACTAGTAAACTGCGAGCAGTTTATTTAATTTTGAAACATCTCAGAGTTGTTAGGTGATTTCTGCTAGTATCCAATATTGGCTGTACGCATCTTCATCACGCATAACTGAACAGGATTTGCGCGTGCACATCATTTTAAAACAATCACGGATTTTTCTTTACAGATGAAGCTGGATATATGAATGAAAATGTTTCGCTGAGGCATCTCTCATAAATTTGCATCACTTCTATTTTAACTACCATTTACTCACTCAAAAATTGTTCAGTTTATGGAAGATCTTGCCGTATTTACGGCCATAAATCATTCGGGTTCTTTCGGAAAGAATTTCGTCAAGTTTAAAAACAATAAATATGTTATTTGCCGGCTGGGAGGTCCGTATGGTGAAAAACTGTGACCGAGGTCTTGAAAATACTGCCCGAGGCCGTAGGCCGAGGGCAGCGTTTTCAAGACTGAGGTCACAGTTTTTCACCATACGGACCGACCCTTAGCCGGTAAATAACATATTTATTGTTTTTAAACTTGACGAAATTCTTTCCGAAAGAACCCGAATGATTTATGGCCGTAAATACGGCAAGATCTTCCATAAACTGAACAATTTTTGAGTGAGTAAATGGTAGTTAAAATAGAAGTGATGCAAATTTATGAGAGATGCCTCAGCGAAACATTTTCATTTCCGTAACGATGAAGGTGATTTAAAAGGCTTCCAAACAAAGTTGGAAACATTATTTTTAAAACTATCTGTCACAATCTGACACCTGTCAATTAGAGAGCGCGTAAGAAAAAAAAAGCGCAAGAAGATTTGAAAAACAAAGGAACTAGTTTGGCAAGGACTGTCACGACAATGTTTTCTTCAAAAACATCCAATGATATAACGGAAAGTATTATTCACTCTCATCGACGATTCATTCATGTACGAAGATTTACCTCTCTTCATTAAGTAAACGGCGAGGAAAGTAATTGTGAGTAAATTCAAATTTTTTATTTTGAAGTTGTGAGAGTTTGCTCGTTTGTTTGCTGCAACGGCGTGTGTAAATCTGGTCTTTCCTCCACAAAAACTGAATTCGAACGGCACACTCCAACGAGACACAAGGGGATTTAATGCGGCCTTTTCTCAATAAATTCCTTCAGTTTCTGTTGTGCAATTTATGGTCCAAATGTCCAAATTGAACGGACTTTGAAAGACTCACTGAGAGCGTATATTTATTGTCGAACTGAAATTAAAACTTCGCTCGCTCTTTTACTACGAACAAATTGTTTGAGAAAATTCAGACATTAAATGAATGAAAGTTCCATTGTTCAGTTTACCTGTAACCAAATACCTCACGTTTTAACTTTCTAAGTACTTTTTGTGAATGATTAAAATCAATTGCAGACGGTTTTTAGGCCGCTTGTCAACCGACGTAATGACACCATTGCCTATACAAATTCATTCTGAAACCAATATTTTTTTGTCAACTAAATTGATTTGAGAGAGAGAAAGAGAGGATTCATAAGTCGGCTTGAGGTAGTGACCGATGTGTTTGCTTAAAAATACTGCCCAGCGGGCAAAACGAGGTATATTTATGAAAAATGGCAACGAAAGTTGAGATGTACACGGCGACTCACGAAAGCGTTACCGTGGCCCGTGGGCAGAGATAGGAAAATACTGACCGGGTAAAGAACCAATCAGATTGTTGGATTCGTTACCGTGCCCTCTAAAAAAACAATAAACAGTAGTATGACGACTTATCATTTATTTTGAATCAAGTGATAGCTTCCTTTTCTGTGAAAAATTGAAAGAACTATTTACACTGACGCGGTAGACTTGGAATGAGACTAACAAGCTATCGTCATAGCTACATGACATCACAATGGATAAACAGAAGATTTTCATTCCTCTGAAACGCATGTGATCGTTTTCAACAAAAGGAAGCAATCATGAGTTTTTTGAAGAAAATGCGTGGAAAAGGTGGAAGTAAAAACCATCAAGAATTACACTTCAAAGCATCGGTTCCTTCTCCGACTGTGGAATGTGCCAAAGACAAATGGTAAGTGGAGAAAAAAAGAGAGGAAAAGTCACCGGGAAAGATCACCAATAAATATAGGCATGTTAGATTTAGGTGAAGTTTTTTTTTCCATCAGCGCTTTTGGTACGGCGAAAGAATAAAGCAGCCGTTGCAAAAAGAAAACACGCCGGCAAAAAAAAACGAACAGTTTCTGTTTTTAAGTCTGGGACAAAAACTGAATGATTCCAAGCAATTTACCACTTAACTTGTGCTTTTTTGGTTTCATCGACTCGCGCTAAATCTCAGCTTTAAGAGGCCAATGAAATGATTTTTGGAAATCGCGGGGATATGACGGCGATTGAGATTCAGAAAAATGAAACTGCAAATCTCTGATAGACTGATTTGAAACTCCATTTACGAAATATGAACAACAAAATTTCATCACCTTTCAAGGAAGGCTTAGATATAAAGCAAGGTCATAAAAACTGAGTTAAGTGTTATTTCTTGCTCTTTTATTAAGAGGACATTTTGATGACTTGAATTCACTGTACCCTTGTGATTATCTTGCAGTCTCCCAGGCAAGAAAGATACCATCAGGGAAGAAAGCAGGAGACTGTCGCGTCCAAGATCCTTAAAGAGTTTCCGAAAGGAAAAGCGCGATGGCGATGTTACCAGTGGTGCTGCCTGTTCGAAGGTGGCTACCACAAAAGTCAATGCTGCTCCACCTGCTCCATTTTCAGGCGTCGTCAGTAACCATGAGAAAAAGAGGGAAGTGAAAGCTGGTGCTGACACTAAGGGTAATAGTTCTCAGGCGGTTTCGTGTCGAGGCCGCAATAAAACAAGATCAGGACCAACAAAGGTCAAAAGGAAAGCTCCACCTCCACCGCTGCCTCTCTCTGAGAGGCCTTCCGTTTCTCATACCAGTCCATCCCAATCTGGTCTACCTCGTCCTATTTCAGCCCGTCCCTCTCCTCCGATACCTCCACCGCGTCAACCACCAACTCGTAAGGCGGCTCCACCTCGCCCCCCTCCACCGAATATGAAGCAGCCCGGTAAAAAGAGTGATACGACAAGAGTTAAGAAGAAGGAAAACGAGATATGCCACTATCCAAGGGATCTAAACCCGTTTGCAAATTCCGACGGTACCACCGATAAGGAATGCTCGTCCCAGAACAGCGAGAAGGCCTCCAGCGCTCGTCGCCAAAGGCATAAAAGAAGACGGAAGAACTCTAAAAGTGGAGAATATTCGATGGAAAACAATCCATTTAATGATACTGATGAGATGAGCGAGACGCCCTCCAGTACTCGTCGTCAAAGGCGTAGAAGAAAACGGAAAGAATCCAAAAATGAAGAATACAAAATGGGAGACATCTCATCCAGTGATGCTGATGACATGCGCAATAAGCAAAGGCGTAGAACAAAACGGAAAGAATCTAATGGTGAAAAATACAAGATGGAACACAGTCCATGCAATGATACCGATGAGGAAAATGGTTCGTCAATTTTGGAGTCGACCGATACTTCTGACATGTGGTCTGTTTCTTCATTGGAAGATATTCAGTTTGAGGTGAACACAGCTGCAGTAGAAGAGGTAAATGTAAAGACTGCACTACAAGGCTTGGCTGCCAGCGATGAAAAAGACGAACAGGTTGACCGTGAAGATTCAGGTGACTCAAAGGCCCAGTCCTTACCATCTGATAAGGAGGTCTCTCCTGATGATCTCCCTTCCACAAACAAGGATAATGTTCCTGCAAGTATGGGATCAACAAACCTTGATGCTTCGACTGCTAAAGATTGTTCAAATGTGGGCGAGAGATCAATTACCAATGAAGTACAACCTTCCGAGGAAGTAATTGCTATGGAAAAGTGCCAGGGTGGAGACAGCTGTGGTAAGTTGTTCTGTAAGCATACCGCAGAATAGATCCTAATGAGCGGAAAGTATTGTAAAACAGTGCATCTTTATCCACCGAACCGGAGAAAAGAGTCATTTGAAACATTCCCATCCGCGCGCAAGTAAACCTTTATTCCCGACTGTTGCTAGTACTTTGATTGCTCTTAACAAAATAGATTTAATTGGTTCAATATCAACTTCATCAGAATGTGTATATGTTCGCCTGCTCTTTTCATTATTTAAATAAAGCAGTCAGTTCCCAGAGTTGGCCATTTATGTGGAGACAGAGATTAAGGTTGTCGAACACGAGTTGCTTTCATTGCACAAGGTGATGGTTAAATTGGAATTACAGATGAAAGAAGCAATAGACACTGAAGGTTAGTTTTCTATTTTTTTACCTTTGCATGAGTCAAAATATAAAACCTAACATACCTGCTTCAAACGTGCATAACAGTGATTTTCGAGAGCCACTATCCTGAATCCCTAGCTTCGAACCTTTCCAACTGTTCACTTTCGTCAAATAGCAGCCGAACTATCCTGCTAGTTGACAGGAATCTTTCGGGATTCGAAGTGCTTATTTTCCCTCACGCAACGCTAAAGGAAAACAGTTTCTTTCCTAGGAAGAGGTAAAGTCTGGAAACAATTATTCGGGTATACCGTCGCGCCAAATAGAGGGTGATGCACGTGTAACTAACTAAACACAAATTAAATGCAGCCTTCTTTAATTTACCCCTTTCAGATTGTGAGGCCGAGTTTGAAAGCTTATCACTTGACTGGTTAGCGCTAAATAAGTTCCGTTCTGAACTTGACGAAAGGAAACCAGACCTTCTTACTCTGTAAGTACATCTTCTCCTTATAAAGCTGTTTTAAACCTTGCTCGATAGTTGGGAACAAGTCAATATGCCCAATTATGAGATGGTAATACATATTCAATAACCAAAGCGAAGGATTTAAATTAAGTGTATGTAAGCACTCCTTTTTTTCATTAAGTATTTTGATTCCTTGCATTGTATTTCCATTTGAAAGTTTATCATATTGAAGCCTTATCTTTCGTCTCTGTTGTTTTTAGTTCCAGACAAGAAAACCGGAAGGAGTGTTTGAAATTCTTACGTCAGGACCTTAAATGCCTGTTTGAAGTCAAAGGTGGGAATCAGTTTCTAAGTTATTTCCTCAGTGTGATAGTACTAAATTTTCTTTTTTATGATGTTAAACAAGTGGTCTGTTACCCACGCCTGGGTCTTTTTATGCAATCTTTTATTTTTTTGTTATCGTATGGTGAGTGATGTTTTATTCGTTTTCTGCTGCAGGTTGGAAGAAAACCGAAGAACACAAAGATCAGGAAAAGAATGTCCTGGATCTTATTCTCAACTTGACCAACATGGCCTGAATAACAAACTGCATTAAAAGTAAGAATCTTGCATTTTAATTAAGTTGAAATGCCTTTGGTTCTCTTCTTGTAATCTTACTCTACATTCTATGATGAGTTTGCCACGGATCATTTGGATTATGTTGATTTTAACAGACTTCATTATGAATAACAACGGCTAATCCTGCTTTTCGCTTTCCTTTCCTTTTGCAGTTTCGATTTCACAACTATTTCCTTATTTCTGGTCAGACTTGTATAATAGCATGTTTTATAACAACAAGAGATTACAATCTCTTGCTTAAAATTCTTTGTAAATCTATAAATTTTGGGCAGTTTCATTTTTCAATGTAAAGTCCTTTCTCCAAGAAAATCATTCAGATATTATCCTCGAATCATGAGATTACTTTATTTGTCATACAATTTTCATGTACATAACTGCTATGAATTCAAATAATTTTTATTGTTGTAAAATGTTCATTTTTTAACATAAGTAAGTATCTTTATCTTTTCTCTTATTTTTTTAATTGAACAGAACTATTTCATGAGTATAAATACCTATTTTGTGAATGTAATATCTTAAGTTCAGGGTCACGGACAAAAAAGTAGAACTGACAAGGTTCTTTTCATTACGACCCTGTTATCTTTTATTTTGATTACGTTTTATTTCAAAGGTGAAGGTAGATAGATCTAAGGTGAAGTCATAGTTTACGTATTTCAATCCGATGGCTTTGTTTTCTTCCAATCAGATGCGCTGATATAGAATCATTTGTAATGAAAGTGACGTAAGCGGCCACAAAATCACTGCACGTAACTGAATACTTCGCCTTTGGCACTGCATCCTTTTTTTCCTGTCTGCTCTTCTCTTTCTTTTTCTGTTTTCTTTTCTCGCTTTTTTATTCGATTTTTGGTAGGTAGCTTATTTGTAGGTAATTCGTATTTTTAATTTAAACTTAGGGTTTTTTTAGGTATTTTGTAATTTGGGTTTAGAATCTTTTTGGGGAATTTTCCTTTTTTTTTTGCTTTTTTCTCTCCTTTACTACTTTGGGTTGTTTTTGTTTCCTTTTATCTTCTTAAAATTGCCTTTTTCCACAACCTGTATTAACAGCGATTCAAACGCTGTGGGTTATGTTGGGTGGTTTTCTGGCTGCATGCGTCACTTTTCTTTGCGATCAATCCATATCAGTGCTGATGATTAACCGAATGCAAAGACGTGGAGACTGGGACTCATCAAGTATAACATCACGCCATTACTTCACCAGGGAAAGGAATAACGTAATCGCCTCTGTTTTCTTCAGTCAAATTTCCATCAGATCATTATTAAAAATTGTGAACTCGTAGAGTTGCCCATTTGTTGGTGTGATTTTTCGCGCTATTTCCTTTATCTTACTTCGATTTGTTATAGCAATTATTGAATAAATTTTAATGAAAAAGAAACAAGATTTTGCATCAATATATTTTAAAGTCCATCTTCTTACCCTTTTGCTCTCGATTTGCAGATAATGGGCGATTTAAATGTTTCATTATTCCCATTAGTTACCATTCTCTCACCTCGGTTTGGATTGTTACTCTCAGGGGCATTTCAGATTTGAACGATTAATGACCTTGTTTACGGTTTTGATTTTTTTCCAGTTGTGACCGGTTTATAAGGTCAGCTGGCCTCAGTTCGGGAAGAACTCAGCTGAGACGGTAGGCGATTATTGACGAAACCAAACTGTTGAATTGGCAAAGAAGTAAACGAAAAGAAGCACCTATTAAGCAACGAAACATACCAGACACTCCATGAAACCACAAGCTTCGGAAGGGGGAAGGGGTTACCATGCCACCAATTTGGGATACATTAAAAAACCAGGGAGTTTGATGGTGCAGAATGCAGAAATAATTATTTAATATAGAAACTGTTCAATTACCCAGGAACTCGCCAAAGATACAAAGTAGTGACTTTAGTCAACCGGGAGGAAAGTTTTTTTGACCTCTGTCGTTTTCTCAAAACTTTAATTTTGACTTTTTAAACCCGCCAACTTGCCAAAGTTTTGAGACGATCACCATCATTATCAGCAGTATTATTATCATTATTTTTTTACCTTCGATGAATTATAGTGATTTCTTATCGCAAATTTCTTCACTTATTACAAAGCAAGCGTTATTTTCATTCAGCCATTAAACAAGGGCGTCACTTGAGTAAATCAAATTACTGTTGCATTTATGTTTTCGTTCAGTGCTATATTGATACAATACCATTAAAGGATTATTTTTTATTTTACAACAGAGCACTCAAAACCCAGCGAATTTAAAATAATTCATACTAAGAGACCACGCCCTTTTTCAGATTTCTTAAATTAACAAATGTTTTTTCTTTAGAAGGTACTTGCAAAAATGTTAAGAGCTGGTGGAGTTGACTCTAAAGCGCCTTATACTGAATTTTACCTTCATGTTGTCTCTTATCTGGTGTAGAAGACACAGTTGCCGTAAAATAATTGAGAACAAAAAGACAAAAGAACGGGGAAAGCAATGAAAACGATGGAATAATAAAGCGGTGTTCTACTGTCCTGTGTATTCAACACTAAGGAGCCTATATGTTTCAGCTAAACATCCACACGAATTATGATAAATTATAAAGGAGTCTAATAGTTTTATTGAAAATATTGATTTACAAACGTAGAATTTGAAAATATTCCTATTAGGTAACATGCTAACTGAATTTTTAAACCTATTCCAGATGGTTTTCTTTTAACACCAAAGGTAGTGTTTCAGTCGTTTTCTCAACTGATACGACTAACGACGCACTTATCTTAGTGTTACCGTTAATAATTCATCAATACTTTTCCGTTCCAGTACAAAGTTGAAAGGCGTCACTTGACAGAATAAGTCCTAGCTTACAGTGAGGAATATCCAGCATTAGTATCTACAAAAACAGTGGATAGCGTTGAAGGGGTTCTCTGATTGGCTACTCAACTCCGAATACCTTTGCTATTCAGCTCCAAGCAACTAGCACGGGATTTATAATCACTGCAGGAATAAATGAGTTAAAATAATCCTTTTTGTGCTATATTATCCCACTGTTTTAGTAAATACCAAAAGAACTATCACCTCACTGTCTGTAGCTAGCGGTGGATATTTACCACTTACATCTCCACTTGGTGAATAGTTGGTAATTAGAATCCATCAAAGATTTTTGCTCGCCCGCATTGGTCTAAACGCGGTGATATTCCTCAGTTTTCAACGCTTACGTCTTATAGGATAAAAGTCTACGTTTATACCTTATTTATGATTGGAGGGCGATCTTTGGTATTTTCAAAAGAAGGAATAACTATATTTGTTTGTTCAAAGGATTCAAATAATACGAGTGATATTGGTAAAAACTAATATTGATAAAATGAAATAAAATAGTACGGCCCATTCACGAGAGAATTGTTTTCAAATACATTGTTTTGGGTGAAATGTTGAATGTTAAACACCTGTGTCACTTGAACAATACCTTAGTATTAACATAGTACAGATTGACGGAATTTTATATGATAAATGCGGTTTGTTGTAAAACCGTGTACACTTGCACATTTACATTGAAAAACTAATTCATCCGATCAGTTTTGATATTCTCATTGATCTTTGTTTTGGTCTTTAGTTATCATTTTTTTTGTGTTTGTATTGCGTAGACCACAGAATCTGCTTCACTCATTTGGTATTCAATGGCGTACGACGCGAGCCACAAAAAAAATGCTTCCAGCACATCATGATGAATTTAAGATGCATTGGGGAAGATCACAAGAAAAATACTCTTAAACTACGAACTTAATTTAAATGAAAGTTTTTTACGAAGTCCTGTCGCACAAAGAACAATATTTCGGAACAGGAACAGTTTAAAAGAAAAGAAAAGCCTAGGAAAAATAGTAAACCACGGGAAAAAAATGATTCTCTCATCTTTTTTGTCATGAAGAAAATTTACCACTGAACCTCAACTTCATGTACTCGACCCGGCTTTCCTAGCTTCCGTCAAGACATATCCGTTGCTAATCAATTACGTCCATCATGTGTTCATAAGAGCGTCAGATACATAAACCAACTGCGGGCTAATCTGAATCTCGGAGACAAACTACCGTACGTATGTGCCTTGGTTAAAGGCATTTTCAGGAGAACCTCACGTCACGTCTTCTTGAAGAACTGTGTAGCATCTGTCACAAACTCGTCGAGGGATGCGATCTCCTGGCAGATTGAGAACAGAAGTTCGTTTTGAAGTGCATGAAGCGCAAAAAATGCCTCCACACTTGCGGCAGTGATGCTGTAGATTAATAAAAAATAAGAAAACACCCATAAGAAACCATACAAAAATGTCTTGGTCGAACCTATTTTGCTTGCCCAATATGTTCCGTCCTACTTGCGACAGCTACAAAGTTTTCTTTCTTTTATTTTTCTTTCCTCTTCTGGAGAGACTGGTAAAATTTCAAGACAAAACCTTCAAACCAACAGGCCTTTCTTTTCTCAAAATCCTATTGCTAAATAAAGTATTGATGTTGTAAGGAGAAGGAACCAGTTGCACAATTGTGTACCTTCCTGTTCACCAATGAAAACTTTGTCTTGCACGCCATGCAGTTCTTAACCAAATCCTCTGAGACCCAAGCCCTAGTGACAAGGCATGCTGTGTGTGTATTACCGCATTCCACATGACGGACTCGCTTGCCATCCATGTCTAGTTCACAAGGCACTGGTCTGTAGGAAATCAAGAATGAACAAATTATTCTAACAAAATTTGCCAATTATCTTCAGCGGAAGGAAAGAAATAACCCCTGAACTATTTTGTCTGGCAAGATTTTTCTAAGTTTTCCGTATCTGTTCCATTATTTTCTTAAATTCGAAATTAATCTGTTGTTTTATAGGACTGAAATCATCCAACCTAGTTCCCAAGGTCTCTCTTCCTATCGCTTGACCTCATCTCCAAGAAAGTTGAGCGCCACCAAGCCCTCATTTGGGGGAACAACCTGTCGGTTTGGGTATCTTAACATTTAGCCTACATCTAGTTCATCTTAAAATCATGTTTTAGGAGTCTCCTTCAAGTTGAAACGCGGGGTTGCTTTTAATATCTCGAAACAGAATTCCTTTCCACAAATTTAAAAATGTCAGAACAATGTCGGGGAGCATGACTATTTAGTCCTCACCTGTCTCTTGTATCACCGTGACCTAAGCGACCTGCTTTTCCCTTTCCCCACGTAAATATTTCTCCTGATTCTGAAAAAAGAGGATTGTGAAGAACCACACTTGATTAACTGTCTCCAGTGTACACACCGTACTTCAAAGGTTAACATACCCGAATTTTAACATAGATCCCCCCCCCTCCCCCAGTTTCATCTTCCCCCTCGCCTCCGCACAAAATTTAAGTTTCAACTGTAGCCAGGATGGAGCGCTTCTCGATCGGGTGTCGTAGAATCAAAACCAAGCTTATCTCAAGGGAAAGTCAGGGCTGGGGACGAGAACACAAACAGCCAAGAAATGAGGACTTTAAATAAAAAACAGTCAACTGTGTGAAGGGCGGAACAACGCCTGTGACTGACGGGATTGGTTTTAGTAATACAGCTGATTGGTTAAGAAGGGTGCTCGAATTTCCAGACCAATAAGGGGAAGTGAATGAAACCCTGGGCAATCTCGGATTACTTTGGAAATTCAACTGAAAAAATTGCTCTGGTAGGATGATCTCGTCTTACTGACCTGTAACAGCGGCTGTATGAGAAGCTCCGCATGAAAGTTGCATTGCTTTGGAAGCTCTGAAGTGAGCGGATAGTTGAATGCGGGTGGGTACATTTACCCTTAAGATTGTCTCTCCGGACTTGTTTCTTTGGTTCATTCCGAGTTGGTTTTCTGAGTTATCGCCCATTCCAAACAGCTTTCCTTTTTCTAAAACAACAACAACAAAAATAAAACCAAAAAAAAAACCAAAACGAAATAAAAACAAAAACAACATGTTAAATAAATCTAGCAGGGTTCTATCACAGATGCTGCAAACTGATTGGTTGCTCTACTCGCAATCTATTTCGCGATATCTAGTGAGTATAAAGGTAGAGTGTAGGACACACGCTCCTTATGAAAGAGTTTATACTCGGGGGAAGGGGGACAGGAGGATGGAAGAAGGGGGTCGGGAGAGTGGGGAAAATCGAACATATCAAATTACTCACTTGATAAGAACACTGTGTGCTTGTCTCCACAACTTACATCAATTATCACTTGATTCCTACAGAGAGAAAAAGAGCGGACTTAAAGGAGAAAAGACTTTGAATCTCTTGTAAATTTTCTACATTTTTCTAGCTCACGTTTTTTAAGTGACTTTAAACCTAAAGTGACGCATAAGCTCCAATTCTGTTACACAAAGGAGTTTGTTTCTTGGTAATTTCCAGTCTAAAAACTCGTACATATTAGGCTGAGTTTAAGATTTTTCCAATTCTGATCCCTTCATCCTGTTTGGTTACGTATTTAGAGTCTCTATTTGTGATTGCAACTCACAAAAAGGAGCCAGATGCATCAACATTTCTTACTGTTACTTTTGACTCGAAGCCTGGTAAGTTCATTGGGGCAGATACATGTCTTCATTTCGGTACCTCCTCACAAATTCAACGCTCAGGCCATGTGACGCTCATAAAACAAATCAGTACTTTCAAACTCATGTTAATTTCTACATGCTCTTCACGTTCAACCACAGTGTGTGTACCAAGCCAATGAATTCGAAAGTTTACATCTCCTATAAGTTACCTTAATTCTGCCAACGTTGACAAAGTGATCGGATTGCACGAGAGGCTCAGATTTTCCACTCCTAGTTGACCAGACCTGTTATCACCCCACGTCCACAGACATCCAGTATCTAAAACAAGAAATGACGTATAGACAAGGAAGCAAATCACCGTTATGGCCTCTAAATAAATTGAAAAAAAAGAAAAAGACAATATTTTCCCCACGTTTACCACTTGCAATCCATTTCAATCTCTTTCATCCTTTACCATCCTCTTCCTTTCATACTTCATTCTGGCACCTTTTTTGTATCTCTATCTTACCAAACTACTATTTAGTAATCTCCTTTAAGTTAACGATGGTTTTCACGTGCCCAAAAATGATTCAAAATATCGCAGGTAAGAAAACTTCATCACTCTAAGGGTCTCTTGATAGACGCACAATGAATAGGGCTGGCTTGATTTCTGAAATCTCTCCTAATCACTCCTCGGCAATTTCGATATATTCATAGTGAAATGGCGAGTTTGGATGGTAACCAAAATGTTGATTATTGTAACCAAGATCTCATTATCCGAAAAGAGCTTCTTCTTCATCCTGGATGAACCCTCCAGTCGGGTTACCCGGATAGAAATTAAAGTTTGCACTTTGTTCATCTCGGTTACCGACCTGACATTTCATGCAACTCATAAACATACAAAAATGGTAGGCAAAACTCGTCGCGATAATGTAGTCAAGGGGCCCGTTCCTCAACGTACCTGTAAATAGCGGCCCCGAAAAGCTATCCGTTTTGCGTTTTTTTTTGTCCAAAATACCAGATCTACACGAATTCGAATTTCCCACAATAAATATACTAGGAAAATGACACAGAGTAGACGAGTTTTCTACCTAAAAGAGTACTCCTGTTTCTTAGATTTAAATTTTTAGCTAAGGTTTCAAGAGTCTATCTCTTTAACTCCTAGCAGTTAGCGCTCCTGGAATGCTGTACTCTGTTTCCGTGTTCACATTTAGGATCAACAATGATATCGAGAAAGGAAAAATAAGGAACTGCGTTTGAGCGAACACCTTAATTACTTTTAAGATATCATTAGTAATTCTTCTTACTGTCTGTCATACAATTCTTATGATGTTAGTGTTGAGAATTTGGTATTAGATCAACTAATAATCCCCAACTGATATTTTTCTTTACTCCCACCACTTGTCTGCTTGATATTGTATTGATATTGTAAGGAGAAATTCTGCTTTGGTCACTCGAGGGAGTTAAGGGTTCACCAAGAGTTCTTGACTCACCGGATAACACTGCACTGTGACGCGCTCCACAAGCCACGTACAAGATGTGATGACTCTCCAGCTCGTGTGCTCTCAATGGCTCATAACTCATGTTGAGTCCTTTGATCCCGAGCTGGCCAAACTCGTTGTCACCAAAAGCAAGACACTGTCCGTTCTTGGTGCACACTGTGGATTTTAAAATGTACACCTGTTTAATTACTCTCGTCGCGGTTTGCTCTCCTTCAAACATTTTGGAATCTGTCATTATTTATCATCTGGAATGGGGATCGGGAGACTTTTTGTGGGGGGGAGGTCACATGGTTTTCAGGGGGAACAGAAGGGGGAACAGTTGTCTGTTTGAATGACAAAAAGGGGGGGAGGGAGATTAGGAGAAAACTGAAGAGCCTTACGGGGGAATCAGGTAAATTTATTGGGACAACACCAAAATCCCCCTCGTCGATTAATAATGACCTTTCCCATAGCAACAATTCTCCAAGTTGGCCATTTGAAATCCATTAAAAAATCTTTTTGGTTCCTTTTTAATTCATCCTCTCCATTTTCGTGCTTTTCTTTTTTAGCGAATTTAAAAAATTTTAGTTAACTTCACTCGAGAAATGATTTTATTGAAAACGAAGAACACAGCTTTGATTTCAGTCGTTGGCGAATTAAACCTTAAAATTGGGAAAGGTTTAAAGAAACAATTTTTTTACAGAAACAAATTCTGTTCACGGCATGCTGCAAAGTGAAGCCCCCGAAACCTATATAATAACGCAAATCTTCTAAAGTAATGACGATGTTGTTCAAATTTCGTTGATGTTTAACAAAATAAATTTCTATAAAACTAGTAAAGTTGCCAGCTTCCTCTATTCAAGTAAGCTCCTGATAGGTGCAGACGTACTTTAGTCCTGTGCGTGATGGAAAACGTGATATAGATAGATATTTATCCCACAAGTTTACCTAGAGTATGGGCTTGTCCACAAGCCACGTGTGAAACTCGGTGTTCTTCAAGTCCTTCCACCAATCTTGGTAGTATTTCTTTTCTTGTAGCGCTCTCATATCCAAGCCTTGGACCTCCTTTGCCCCATGTGTATAATTCTCCTGTAGCTGTCAACATCAATGGAAAGTCATGTGAGCTGATCGACTGAATATTACAAAATTAACAAACCAAACAGAAACAATCACGACAGCCAATCACAACAAAGGTACGCTACGATACGAGAACTCAGACTCATTCCAGTCTATTCTCTCCTAATAGAAAGACTGCCCACTGGAAGGCTATAAGCGCGGGAAAAATCGAGTGACCAAGTTAAGATCGGTTTTAGTTCGACATGTGATTAGTTGAGAGGATGGTCCGAATTTTTTTGGCCAATCACAAAGAGAAGTAGAGCAAACCCCGAGAACTTTCACTCTTTTAATACTCAGTTGGAAATTGCGTTAAGCTCAGGCCCTTCTTTTTTGTTTTTGTTGTTTTTTTAATTTTGCGTAAGTTAGGGCACAAAAACAAATTAAAACTATTCCAGAAACATTTCGGCTTTCATTTGGGAACTGTTTGTTTGGTTGGTTTTATGTGCCTAGGCAAAGGCACAGATACATCTAACGCAGGTCCGGACAATTCTCAACAATCAAGAAGAAATTGCTCTGGGCTAGAGTCGCTTTGTCTTTTTTTTCCCTTGGTTTGGTAGTCTGGACGTTTGCGCCTAAGCTTGTGTTCTTTGAGTCCCCACGTCGCCACAGGGATATGACGCGTCATTATCTTACCACAAACTGCTGCTGTGTGGAATTCGTGACACGCAATTGTCGTTATTTTCATGTCTTTCAATGCAGCAACTCTGAGCGGGGTCGATCTGTCTCTAAGATGTCCTTGTCCAAGCTTGCCACCATACCCTAAACCCCAAGAAAACACTTCTCCTTCGTCTAAAGAAAAAAACAAACAAAAGCGAAACAAAAGTTTATTTAAGCTCCATTGAGTATAAAAACTGACTATTGCTCTCCCTACCTACCAGCTCCGAGAAGGAGGTAGCCTGCAGTGCAGGCGTCTTCTCAGGGCGTGTTAACGTTACGAGCCCGCGATCGTTTGGTTGGCACTTCACTGTTCATGCAGTGCGACTTACTTGTTAACACAACAGTGTGAGTGGTTCCACAGGCTATTTTCATCACATCCTTTGATTGCAATGCCTCTACAACTTTGGGAACATTCTCCTCGGCATTTTCACCATGCCCCAACATTCCTGTGGAGCCATTACCCCACGTGTACAGGTCACAGGCATCTGTATATAAAAATAAAGCACAATCACTCTCTTTTAATCTCTGATCACTGCTAGTAAGTGTCGTGGGATTTCTTGGTTTTGCTTCTACACGACCTGCTCTTCTTAACATCAGAAAACTTGTTCTACCACTGACCCAACCTGATACAAACTAAAAGCACCTCTGCCATTCGTGTTTAACTCTGAGTTCTCACTGGTCATGGTAATACAGTGTTCTCCTTTTCAGGCAGTAACCGATAACATTTACCGCCTGAAGTACCCCTTATCACCGTTTAAAGTTGCTTGGAATTCTTGAAAATTCAACAGATAGAAGGATCCCTTTACCGGTTTGAAAATTTATTTTAGCTGTCACGCTTAAAATAGGGGAGAACACTGTAATACATGATTGTAAATTTATTCAAAAGGATCTGACTTTGTATTTCTGTCTTCAAAAAACCAAAGCTGCAAAGCATATACCAATATCATAAAGATACCTTCATTACGCTGTTGTCCATTTGCAGTCATGGGTTGCAAAGGGATCTAAAGAAAAGGAAATCATTTGCACACTGGTAAATGAGTGGGTCAAGTCAACCACTGTTATCTTTTTCTCCAACAGGCTAAAATTATAATGTTTGAAATGAAATTTAACAAGTTGATGTCTACACTACATATGACAATGATGATAATGGGGACATGTAAGTTGCAGTGGTGACAATGACAAAAAAAAATTGAATGATTAATTCCATATGATCATGAGTTATAATTGTATCTTTAACCCTTTAACTCCCAGGATGTAATTGTTTTTCTCCCCTCTAGCTGTTGCACATTTTCTTGTAAACCAGTTAGGAGAATTTGGCATAAGATCAAGATAACAACCTCTATGTGATAAGTTTGAGTATTCTTAATAGCCTTTTACTGGATGATGCATGAATATTATAGGGAGAAGTTACACATTTATCACTTCTGGGAGTTAAAGGGTTCAAGATTTCATGTGAAGGGAAATTACAAACACTGTATTTCATGACCTACCAATCAGAGAAAGTTAGGTTGTCAGGCAGTTTTGAAGTACTGTAGCATGCAGCTAACTTGTAGCGTTACTCCCATGGGAAACAAAAAGTGGTTAGAGTCAGAAGGGTTTGTTAACAGGATTGGTGTTGAATTTCAATTACCATGTTAATGATTAATTAGGAACTGTGTTTTTACCACGATTCTTGCACAATCAACAGTCATTTCTGTGTTATTTAGTTTGTTTTATGAGAGTTTTTTAGAAAAGAATGTTTAGTTTGACGATCATTTTCTGTATTCTTTTTACTTAAATGTTGGATTCAGCAGTGATGATGTATGAAGAAATTGGATGCTGAACTCTCTTAGTGGTCAAAAGGTTACCTGAGTTCAAGTTAGATGATAGTAGATGACGAAAAAAAAAGTAGCCCAATCCAAATCCAAACCCAGTGGAAATAGCCTTTGTTCAAGTTAGCAGAATTCTACAAATACATGTTCTTTGCTATTGTAAAAGGCCATTGTGCCATCCTTCACTCACTAACTTTAGCAAAATTCACTTATTTCATAAATGCTGGGCTTTCTCTTTGTATTCTTTTCTTTGTATGTGAAGTGGCCTTTCTGGCCTTATCAACATGTGTAAAAGAATTATAACTGAGGACAGACTGTAACTAACAAATTACCACACAATCTACCCACATCATCCGTTGGTGGTACACGATGGTTATCTATCTCATCTCCATTCTTTCCACTTTTATACAATTGATCAATGACCTTTCTGTCATTAAAACCACTCACCAAGGCCTGTCAGATTAAACAAGTGTATAGTTTGAGTACTGAACAATCAAACTGCATTTTCCAATTAAACCCATAGCCACATCCCCCTTAAGACTAGAACATAAAAGGAATGAAGTGTAAAGTCTATATACCATGAAAGTAATATTGAAGAAGAAAACAAAACTATTTAAAAAAATGGGCTAATTTGGTATGATCACCTTAGATGATGATGCAAGTTAGCAGCCCCAAAAAGTTTTTAAAGCTGATGTTTTCATTGTTAGCTGTATAATATCAGAGTGAATAGATGGGATAAAGGGGGTAACTTTCTAAAGAAACTGTGGTGCTGTGTCAGTGGAAGAGTATAACAGGTAATTTCATGTTAACAACTGAATTGAAAATGTAAATTGGCCACCATAAAGGAGTTGGAAGTCTGAAGTTCCTTCACTCTGACAAAGGGCTAACACTCATAATGCCAGCCTTTCAACTCTTTACAGTGGCCAATTTACATATTCAACTCAGTTGTTAACACTAAATTATCTGAATAGATGGAAGTCTGCTGCTATTCCCTTGACATCTAAGCTGTCCAGAAAGCTTCAAACCTCTAGAATAAAAATTAATCTTTAAAATCAGCACTTGTTATCCCAACAGTATCAATGAACACTTTTTATGCAAGTACTTCATTCTCTTTTATTCTTGTTACCATCTTCTCACCAATAGTACAGCTCCACTTTCTGCATTTTAAAAAATACTCAATTCATAATCCCACTGTTTGCTCTGAGGAAGGGCTAACATTCAGAATATCAGCTTTAGAGACTCTTTACAGTGGCCAATTTACATTATATAATTTACATTGATAACACTACATTATCTTCCTATACACACCTGATGTAGCACCACAGATTCTTTAGAAACTTACCCCCTTTATCGTTAAAATATGGTTGCACAATGCTTTAATTTACAAAACTTTAAATTTTATTAAACAATTATTTTACAACAAAACATACCTGCAAACCTGATGTCCATGTATCACACTGCTGTTTGTCAAAACAAACAACATCTATTGTCTGCAAACTTTTACCAATCTTGTAAACCACAGAGAAAGACATGGACTGAAAAAGAAGAGGAAATTTTTACCTCAGACCGATTTCCAATTAAGCAGCCCAGGAAGGGCCTGATTCTCATATTTAAAATTTAACCCTTTACATGTTCATTAATTTGAAATCAAATCTTCAACTAAACAAAAAACAAATCTAAATTTTAAAACAAGAACACAGACAAACTAAAACCAAACAAACAAAAATTGAATCAGAATTGAAAATGTCACTTATGTTAAGTAAAAATAACACTTGTGCATGTAATAAAAAATCACAGATCTCTGAGCAGAAATAACTTCATCTTTCTTTGTTGACCTTCCCACTTCCCACCATGTTGTTATCAATAGACCCCAACACTGAAATGGTCTACAGAAATAAATAGATACATATCTACAGTAAAGCTTGACTGAGAAAGGCTGGCCAAGGTGCTGTTCAACTCCATCAAATTAAAATGCTCAACATTTATCAAAACATTTTATCTCTCTCATAAAGAACTTGTAGAATTACTAAAAAGTACATGTTGGTATAGCTATGACAAAAAATTGAGATCAGTTCAATTATTTAAATAATCTATCATGAACAATCCACTTTAACTACTACAAGAACTGGAAATTTGAACCTACAATGTATCATGAACATATGAGGCAATGTAATGTAACAGAATTCATAACAAAAATTCCTTTTCTTTACCTCTCTCTGTGGAATAGGGCAGTTCTGAAATACTTTGGTCTTTTGTCCTTTTAAAAGCTCAGTCATTTGTGAAGTCGATACTATAGAGGTTACAAAATTACACTCAGGTTGAATAGCAACAGCAATTATTGCAGTGAACGTAAATTAAAATAAATCCAAGTTGAGTTTAGTTACAAATATCAGAGAAGATTCTTTATGCACAGGACTGTTCTGTAAAAAAAACCAAGTTCAAAACTTGGGGTCAGTTCCGTCACACTTTGCTGTCAGAACCATAAAGTACAACTTTTTCACATACAGGCTTTAGGGACTAATTGGAAAGAGAATAGAAACACTATAATAAGGCTATCAAATTTCTGATTTGCTTTTTACATACTTTTTATATGCTTTTCACATGCGTTTACATGCAAAGATTGTGTGCAGATCATTGACCTGTTGTTTACAATAAGCATTAATGAGTTTGAAGCTTGTGCAAGATAGAGCAAATCTCATTAACTTGTATATGTAAAGAGAAGCAAACTAATTACCAGATTTTTCTCCTTTATTTTTTGGAGTTCCCCATTGTAAATGAGCAAGATCTGCAATAATAGATATTCATTAACAAGAGAAACTTTTGGAAAAGTATTTCAGTCTTTTAATGGTAAAAATGGTTGGAGTTCTGTAATTCCCAGACTAATTGCTCAGTTAGTACCCATCTATAAGTTAAAGCTGGCAATCAAATAAGGCTACCTTAGAGGTATTCAACTGACAAAGTTAGCATATTATGGAAAATTCTGCAATTCTGCCATCACAAAGCAAAGCAGAAGTGATTAACATGTAACTTCTCCCTAAAATATCCGCTACATTATCAAGCAAACAGGTAAAGAGAATACTCAAACTTATCAGGTAGAATTTTTTTATTATGATCAAACACCATATTCTCATAACTAGTTTACAAGGAAATGAGTAGCAGCTGGAGGGGAGATTTAATGATCAGATCTTAAGAGTTTTAAGGTTAAAACCAAGGTGTTGAAAGAAGCAAAGACATCTAATTCACAAAGAAAAGTCTGTTGAGAGAAATTTTTGTACATCAATTTATCACACTGTACCTCTTGATAATACAAACTTCTTGATCTGAGGAGTTCCCTGGCAAAATAAAACAAAATTAAAAGATTATTTTAAGTAATGTAGCAAAATTAATCAATACCTTTTTCAGTCCTGTAGAATTATTTCACTTCTCCCCATTAATATTTCAGACGAGAGAGATTACAAATAAATTTGGAAAAAGTTTGCTATTCACCCCTGCCTGCCAATTCATTAGATGTCATCTTTCCTCAAACAAGCATCCACGCTCGAATAAAAGTCCTCCCTCCCCCCCCCCCCCCCGAATAAGTACCCACCCCACTTCCCCCTCCTCCCTCACTTTCTTAAATAGTACAAGCAAAAACCTGTTTCTATGACATGACACTTTACCTATAACTTTTTAAGCTTCAACTACAACGAAATCAGTACAGGTTGAAATTTTTTTATGAGCGCTCCCCTCGATTGAGCGCCCTCCTTCCGGTAAGCGCCCCTCCTTTGAGCCGAAACTATAAATAATCGCCTGGGCGCTAGCTTATTCGAGGAAATACGACTATAACATGATATCGTCTATCGCCCCATCTCAGTGACATGCGTTATCTTAAACCTAGGTAACTATGATGGGAAATACTTACATGCCGCTTGACCTTGAGCATGGCAGAACCCTTTGTCATTTTGAACAACGACAGTACTGGGGATTCCACAGAATCAGCTGAATCTGGGTTACAGCTCGCCATTTTCAGATCCAATGACCAGTTACACAATGGTTAAAAGAAACACCATCAACCTCAAATCATTTATACAACGCTTCATGTTCTATGAAACTCAATCAAAGTCTTTTTCTGGTGAATAACGGCGACAAGGGTGTACTTTTCCGGAAAATTCTTCGTTTGATTTTCCGCCATCTTGGATTCTTCAGAACATACAATGCAGTCTGGGAAGAGAATAAAATATTAGTACCCAGTCTTTTCGCATTTCATGCGCGTGTAATGTCTCCCCAACATAAACATGGCGAACTTTGAACAACTTTTCATGGATTGAGAAAGCCTTTGTTTGGAGAAAAATCCAGACGATCCATTGGAGAATGATGGAGGCATTTATTATTGATCCAGCTAGACTAATAACTGACATAGTGGGTGGGTATTTTTTTAGACAATAGTCAATAAATTAGGAAATTCAGCCTATCTTTGCGTGGTTAAAACCCAATTCACACAGCAAATGAAATTTTTATAAGCGATTTTCACACATTTTCTCCTAATGTTCTTGTGTGGCAAAGATTCAGCGCTGATATAAAGCCGCAAATTTACAATTATAATGTAATATTCTTGATGTTGTCACAGGCCATGCATGGGCGCGATATTTAATTCTTCCTATAAATTTTGTTAAACTCGTGATCAGCTCGCTTCGGTCAGACAGATTTCACACTTATCATATGCTTTACGTAATTTTAGTTCGAGCATGTAATTGCATGTGGAATGGCTCAATATTTTCCTTGTTTTAGATTTATTTTCGAAATCCTAAGATATGATCATGTGTTTCTGTCCCGTACTGTGTCCTTGATGTAAACTAGGTCAAAGTATGAAGCTTGAGCTGATCGATGAATCCATAGTTTTATATGCACTTTTTGCTTTATTTTTTGGCTACAAACAATTGCTTCCATGATCATCTAAATGATGAGTCATTTAATGGGGGCTTTATGACGGAGGCAGAGAACGTGTTTCCCTGGGTAATTTCTATTTTCTTGCATGGGTATGGAACAAAAATCTACTATCATCTTTAATTAAAATTGTGGGGTGTTTTGGATTTTTAGGTTGCATATCAGAATTAAGAAATGTACACCAGTCATCACAACTACCTGTGACTGATGATGAGACAATTCTTCATAAGTTTTGTGTCAAGCTTGAAACAGTTCTAAGACACGAACAGAAGGGTATGTGTCTAAAAGTACTAGATGCTGATCTATATTTTTGTTGTCTCCTTTGTTTTGTTTTTAAAATTTTAATTAATAAGTTGAGTTTCAAATCAAGCTAGAGCTCCAAAAATTTGGCTTCATTCTGGCTTGGTTCTGACATTCGCAAAAGTGCTTGATCTCCACCTCTTGTCATAGATGTCCTTCAATAGTCTAGCCCTGTTATGTCTTGGAGTGGCCAAGACAGAATTTCACCCTACAATAGCTACTACAATATCTAGCAGACAAAAACTATCAATTAGGGGATCATTTGCCAATTGAATGCTTAATTGTCAGAACTAATGTCAAAAGAATTGTGTGGCCAACATTAATAAGAATCACTAATGAGATCTTGGTGGTGAAAATGGTTAACTATCATTTTTTTTAACCCTTTAACTCTTAAGATCTGATTGTTAATTCTCCTTTCTAGCTGTTACACTTTTCCTAGTAAATTAGTGATGAGAATTTGGTGTTAGATCAAGATGACAACTTTGAAATGATAAGTCCAAGCATTCTTGTTACCTGTTTGCTGGATATTGTATATATGTTTTAAGGAGAAGTTGCATGTTAATCACTTCTGAGAGTCAAAGGGAAACCTTACAGAGGGTTTTGCTGGTTGGATATTATTGGAGTAATGAATACAATAAAAAAATGTGCTATAAATGCGCATATATAGTATCACTGATTGTCATTTTTTTCCCTCAACCCAGATAAGTACTCTCTTCTTGGAGTTAGAAAGGATTACTGGAATTTTATTAGTGAATGCATTCCTAAAGATGATGGGGTACGACTTGTTCATGCCATCCCGCAGGTATTGTACACATGTATATTCAAGATAAGCTAAGTACAGGTGTTTTTTGTTGTTATCAGTTTCCATTTATTGTTGCTATATTGTAAAACAATTGGCTTTTTATGAGTCAGATTATTAGTCAGATGCATTTACATATTAACTACTATGTTCTGTGTCTCAAAAACAAAGTTTGAACAGAAAATAGCCAGTTTAAAGACAGTTTAACCACAAAAGACAAAGGGAGTTCCTCCTTTCAGTAGTCACAGCATCTTCAATTGGTGAACATTTCCTTTATTATTATCAACCCTGAATGTTTCATTCAGTGGTGAAAATGTAAAAAAAAATAAGATGCTTGTTACCCTTGGGATTCAAGGGTGAAAATTTATTAAAATGTAATTAATTTGTAAAGGAAAATAATTATTCTGAAGGGTTAAGTTCATAATTTAATTTGTAGGAGTGTATATGATAAGCTAAATTATGCATATGGTTTGATTGGTTCTTACCAATGATCTATTGGAGAACAGAAGCAAAGATGAGGTCACCATTTGCTACACTCACTATTTAAAATGAATGGCTTCCATGTTGCTGTAGGTGTGTTAAGTAAAAGATCACAACTAAGAAACTTCTAAATGTAGCAAGAAATTCAGTGACACACTCAGCTGCGCCTAAGGCTTGTGTGCCACTTCTTTTTTGTAACCACATTTCGACATCATCTGCACAGCAACATGGAGTTTATTTGTAAAATATTTGACACTGTTTCATTTGAAGGTCAAGACACCTCAGGGCAAAGGACGAGCTTTTATTCGATACTCTCTGACAAAAAAGTCATTGGCTGATGCAATTCAAAGGTGCTTGGTTAAACGAAAACAACTGAGGTAGAGAATTTGAAAATTTGATTATTTGCTAATTCTGTACATATATATATATATATATATATCTTTGATTCCATGTGTTATAGATTATGAGCATTCCCTGCTTTTTGGTGAAGTCCATTGTATGGGTAAAAAAAGCAAATAAAAATGATTGATGTCTGCTCACAGCTTAGAACTCCCCCAAATCTGCCAATATTTGTGCTTTCCCATCTAATAAGAATGCTGCTTTGTAAGTTAGGGTTGCATTGACATTTTTTACATTGCTTTGATTAAAAAAAAAAAAAAAAAAAGTTTTTGTAATTGTTTAGTTAAATATGTCCCCCTTTATATGAAGGTTGACCAAGTATGGCAGTACTTATTTTGCTGTTAACACTTTCATTTCAGTGCATACTTTGGCCCTGAGGCAATTCTCTGCCACCCATCTTTGTCAACTGCTCTGGTTAACAAGTTGTATGACTTGAATGATCTTGAGTTTGATCTTCCTGTTGCTGGACATGAGCTCGATATTTCGTGGCCAGCTTTCACAAGGTATAGTTAGTTGACAATTATGCATGGATCAATTTGAAGTTTAAACATCCTCCCCCCTTCAGCAACCCATGGTCATAAGACTGTCCTCTGTGACTGAGTGGTTGGGGAATTTTGAAACTTACCTGGCTGTGGTGAGGAATTTGAACCAAAAGTGTCAAGTCTTTCCAGCAGAAAAAAAAATATTTTATCTTTTAATATGGAGTTTTCAAAGGTAACAAGTTTACTTTTGCAAGCAAATGACTCAGAAGAAAAGGTGTACAAGGTTTAAAGCTTGGTCAATGAGTAGAAAGTCACAGTTTCTGATTTTGCCTTTTACAAAGAAATTTCACCTATCAAATCTGTCACTTGGGTAAGGCATTTGAACAATCCGATCTTCAAAAATTCAAGTACCCAGGGGGTTGCCATTGTCGTAGTGGATTTGAAATGATTGACGCATTACCTATCAGAACAGGTTATAGAGGTTATACTCGTGGACAGGAATATTATCCAGCCTAACTGTTTTGTTTTGTTGTTGTAGGAGACCCTTAGGAGATCGTCAAGGCTCAGTGTCTGGTCGAAGAAGCAGTATAAGCAGTGTAACTAGTGTCGATTTAAGGGTGAGCAGCGATCCTAAATTTTTTCTAGGTTTTATTTCCGCAGTTCAAGTTTATGATATCCATATATTCACAGTTGTTCATCCATCACTACACGGTTTTATTACCTGAACTAACTTGATAACTAGCTCCTAGTTGGCTTGTTAGCTCAGTTGGTAGAACACTGTACCGGTATCACGGAGGTCATGAGTTTAAATCCCGTTCCGGCCTGAATTTTTTTCAGGCTTTGTTTTCGCTACTGCTTAGCAGTGTTCAGTATGCAATGATCACTCTCATCTTCATTTATTAATCTGCAGCACGAATATATGATATTCATATATTCACAGTCGTTAATACTTTATCACGCTCCTTCTTTAGATAAGAAAAAATATATTTTAATTCGTTTCCACAAGAAGGTTTTCCGAAAAAAGATGTTTCAACATTTGTCACCGTGGAAGAGCCCTCGTGAGGTTCGAACCTTAGACTTCGGAGTAACACATTCTTTCCTCCTTCGATTGGTTGTTGTGGTTACTTAGGTTTTGATTCCAAAATGCCTAAATGAAATCCCTGTAAATCTGTAAGCCTGATCTTTTAAATGATTGTTTCTTGTGTTAGCTCAGAATGATATCTAGGGCAAGATAACGCAGGATTTTGGGGACATGACTTAAAATCTCGAGCGACATAACTCAAGTTTTGGGCGAGATGACATTCGGTCGACTTGACCGGTTACTGTTCTTTCGCCCGTCAGATTATTTTTCCAGACAAATTAAACGCAAGAAATGTATTCGTGTTCTTTTATCATTAATTATTTGTTTCGTATTCTCCGTTTAGAATGAGAGGCCCGATCCTCTGATTGGTCTAGCATCAGAAATCACCGCATTAACAACAATTTTAGGGGATGAAAATTCTCTTGGAAAGGCAGAGCGAAGTGAAGCTGGTTTCGATAATGTCAGCATTGGCGATTCAGCGGTTGATACCCCCAACATTACTGATATGACGTTGGAAATTTCTCATCTTCACCAACGGATTCTAAAATGGAAGAGTGATCTGGAATCTCAGTTGTCTAAAGCTTGTCATGATGCGAAGAAAGCGCACGACGAACGAATATTTGCGAACCAAGAACACGAGCTTAAAGTCAAACAACTGAACGAACGATACACCAATTTGACGAAAGGTGTGTCGGAAGAGATGAACACTAAATTCAAAGAATTGTCCGGGAAGTTAACAACAGCTGAAAGGGCCCTGAGTGAGAGAGAAGCCGAAATTGAAAAGCTTAAAGATGAAGTGAAGGTGTCTGTGAGTGCGTCTCACGAAGCACAAAGATCCGCGATAGAACTTGAAAGGAAGATCACGGGTTCTGAGAGAAAAAATAGCGAACTGTCTTACGAATGCGAGCAATTAAAAGAGCGATTTAAACGGAAGGACGAGATGGCTAGTGAGCTGGAAGCAAAACTTTCGGAACTTAGAGAAAAATGTAACAAACTTGAACTATCCGAAGCGGAATCGAACAAGAGAATCGCAGAGCTACAAGGAGAAATAAAAGCTAAAGAGGTCGTGTTAGAGAGAGTTCAAGAATCGTATGAAAAGCTAAACGGGATGGTGTTTGGGTCCTTTGAAGAGCTAGAATCCGAGCTGAAAAGTAGGTTAGTGGATAGAGAGAGAGGATTACAAAATCAGAGCGCTGAGAACAGACGTCTGGAGACAAGCATTGTGGAAATCAAGCAACAAAATAGAGACCTTAGTAATAAACTTGAGGAAGCTAATGCAAAAATCGCCGACCTGGAAAACGCCAGCATTGAGACTGACACTGTTATTCGAGATTTGAAAAATCAGCTGAACTCTGCAGAACAGAACCAAGACACGTTTATGTTGGAATTAAAAGATACTCTTCAGCCAGTGGAAGGTGTGGATGTCCCGGATGGTAACCATGTGATGAAGGATTTTAGAAAAATGATTTTAAAGGTATAAAGTTTGTTTTCGGCAATACTAACAGTATGACACTTCCTACAATTAGATACTGCAATTGTTGGAACATTCAACCTCGGTCCCAAAATGTACGAGGACTCAGGCGACGTTCGTAGGAACACATTTCAAAATTCTTGCGTTCAGGTACTCCATGGAACCAAGCTAACCAGTAGGAACTTTACGCTCCGATCAGGGACGAATTTTAAGCCGGCACTGTAAGAAATATGACCCTCGTCGTGAATGGCGTGATCGTTCAAAGTTTGTTCTTAAAAGGCGAAATTGCTTGAATGCGTGGTAGCTAAGCTTAAAGCTTGAATTTGGCTAAGTTAAGTTTTGCCCATAGGCAGATGGTTAAACCGCCATAAAAAGTCATAACTTAATCGATTGGTCATTTCCTTGAGAACTTAAGGCTTGGTTTGATTTTTTAAAACGGTCAAAATAATATTTACCTCATGAATGAACGCAGCCCTGGAGGTTTTCTTTGTCCCTCTGTGTTTCACGAGAAAATTTAAATTGTTAAAATTCTTCCTGACGGAAGTTACTTGTTATTTTAGCAAGCCAAGCATCTTGTAGCTGAAATGTCCATCCTCCATCGTCAGTTGGACGAGAGAAGTACGCAGAAGGAAAAACTAGAGGAGCATGTGGCTGAGCTGCAGGATAACATTGAAAAGAAGAAGAAACAAATCATAGAGTAGGTGTCATGGTGTTCAACACATAGGTGTTGCATGCCGGGTGTGGTAAATGGATCAAAATGATGTTTTATTGTTTATGTGCTTTCTAAAAAGGTATCATGAGTTGTTTACTATGAAAACTGACGCGTCTCAAAGTATTTAACTATTTAACTCCCATGAGTGATTAAGACAGAATTTCTCCTTACCACAATCAATAAGCAGAAAAGTGATGAGAATAAAGAAACATATCAATTAGGGGATTATTGGTTGATCCAATGCAAAATTCTCCAAACTAACGTCGTAAGAATTGTATGACAGACATTGGGGAGAATTACTAAGGATCTTGAGAGTGAGAGGGTTAACAATTTATGCCGCATATATTGGAAAACTCGGTGTAAATTTATGTGCGCCTGGTACTAACTTACCATCAGGGAAGGGAATGGGGGCGGGGAAAGGAACGAGGGCGGGGAAGGGAATGGAGGCGGGGGGGGGCAGAATGGGGTAAATCACTGTGTACTTTATTCCAGGACCGACTAGACGGTAACAGTGTTATTTCATTTTAGTTTACACGAAGAAGTGGACACCTCTCGCAGGAGAATTACGTTTATTGATGAAGAAAAAGACATCCTTGAAAAGGTATGAATTTTCTTGATCACGTTCTTTTTCTAAGGAAATTATCGCAATATGACCAGGTGATTATCGCGTTAATTGCGAGGTCATTAAAAATTGTCAAACACTTATGAAAAAAATACATCGAGGCTGGTATGACGCGTTGTGTTGTCTCTTCCAAGACACATTTCAGATTCTTTTCGGAAATTTCAAGCAAACACGTTCAGCATTGCGCTCTAAGTCCCGTTCGCGAATTCATGATGTTAGCCGTCTGGCTCTTTATCGCAGAAGGATTCTCAACTGCACGTTCACGAGTTACAATTTATGCCAAAAAAAGTTGCGATGTCCTCGTGTCTTTGAGCTTCCAGCCTAACAGGAAGCACTGCATTCTCTCTCTCCAGGAAAAACTTAAGGCAGATAACAGACTGGCAGAGCTGGAGGAGTCCGAGGAGACTCTGCAGTCCAATATCTCTTTCCTCGCAGAAGAAAAATGCAAAGTCCTCGATGAATTGACACAACTGAAGGGAATTAGAGAAGAAGAGGAAAAACTCAGATCGGAGGCGCATGACGAATTCGAGTCCCTGAAAGCCCAGCTTGAAGACACGTCGCAGTCCAAACAGAAGCTAGAAAACGAACTGGCAACTATCACAGACTCTCTTCAAACTATGGATGCCGAGAAGAAAGATCTGGATGGCCAACTGAGATCGCTGGAAGAGAAAATGTCTTCTGTACACGACGAGAGAATCGGCCTTGAGCACGAGTTAGATGTTGCCAAGGAACAATTGGAGGCAGCCAATGAGGCGAGAATTCGGGCTGAGCAGAGTCAGGTCAGGTCGCAGGAGCAACTGGAGAGCCTGCAGTGCATGATGGATCAGGAGATCGCAGCGCTTAAATTTCAACTCAGCTCGGAGACTATGAAGTATGAAACAGAGCTTAAGGTAAGTTCTATACTTTTCCATTAAACGATCGATGAAAAATGCCAGAAGGAGAGAGAGAGAGTGTTTAGAACGTTCACAAAATACGGTTCACATCACTCATTTTCAAGGATTTGTGGTGAACATAATCTGTTTAGGGGGTACACGGTAGATAGCTGGACAATGAAAGCGGCTAATTTGTTCTCATTTGAAGCAGGACATGAAGCTCCAGTAGCTCCTGTACACAGATCATTAACGGTATAGGAATATACGATTTATTGGGACCTTGCCAAGGAAAACCTCAAACACTTTAGTCAATTTCTATCCTTTTGCGTGTCAGACATTTTTTTCCAACTTTGCTTCCTAACGAGGTGAACAACATCCACCTTTAACCTAAGAAATACTCGATACAAATTTGAAATTACAATGGAAAGTGCACAAACATTTGTAAGGATAGCTGTGTTTTTTGTTCCCAGGCTGGAACAATAAACTCTGCTAGTTCTTCTCTCCAAGGGGTATACTGTAGATTCGGGAATCGCCAAATACTGTGGCGTGGAAAATCCGACAAAACTTTCGCAGGTCACCTATTGTGAACTCGCGTTTTGTCTTTAGCGGAGAGGTAGCAATAGTCTTGGCTCGTTCAGTCCGGGCAGGCTGCTTTACTCTGAGTAAGCTATTACTAAGTCAAGTTCTGCATTTTAGACTTTGTCGCAACAAATCCAAGAGTATAACGGCGTGAAAGAACGTTTATCAGAACAAGGCGAAATGATCACAGACCTGGAGAACCGCTTAAAAGAACGAAATGATATCCTACAACACGACAAGCATAAATACGTGACGGAAATAAAACATCTACGAAGCGAGGTAGGTGGGCTTGACTGAAACTGGGATAAGCGCGTACAACGGCCAACCACAAGGTATTCGAGGCTCAAAAGTTATGTTCCATCAGTTAGTTTCAGTGTGTGTCGAAAAGACTGAGCGAACACAATGATTATTAATTGCGAGAAAGTTACATAATTGTTTTTGTTCGTGGCTTTCGCCTTTTGCTTAGCTAAGCTTTCGCTTTTTGCTTAGCTAAGCTTTCGTTTTTTACCTTTGTTAACCCTTTAACTCCCATGAGTGACCAAGACAGAATTTCTCCTTACAATATCAATACAATATCAACCGGATTAGTGATGAGAATTAAAAAATCAATTTGGGGATAATTAGTTGATTCAATACTAAATTCTCTGAATTAACGTTATTTGAATTGTATGGTTGACAGTAGGGAGAATTACAAATTTGATCTTTGGTCATATATTGTGAGCAAGACTTTTACCTGATCCGATGAAGTATTGGTATTTGTGTTGGACACTGGGCCCAAACGTAGTTGAGTTTTGATTGACACTGCACGTGAGTGCAGTCACACATGTTGCTTTGAGGTAGTGTTTTTTCTTAGAGAAAAAGGTGCGAGAGAAAAAAACTGTAGTGTTTATAGCAAGAAAACCTGTGATTATGACTAAACTTCTTTTGCCACGGAGGTATTCCCGAAAGCAGCGTTAAAGTGCGTTCTGAAGGATCTCTTAGTTTAGCTTGTGGTGTATCGCCCGACCAGTGTGGGAACCGTGGCGACCTAATGGATAGTGCACTGGGCTCTGAGAGGTCTGGGTTTGAGACCTGACCTGGTCAATATGTTGTGTTCTTGGGCAAAACACTCGACTGTCGTAGTGCCTCTCTCCACCCAGAAGTATGGAGAATTATAAGGGAAGCCCGGTGAAATGCTGGGGTAGGGGTTAACCCCCCCCCCCCGAGGGGGTTACCCCGAGGGGAATAGTGATACTCCCAGCAGTTCCATGCTAAGGAAACCGGAATGAGCTCCGCCTGGGTGAACCATTTAGCTCGAGTTTGTCCTTAACCTATTTAATTTCGATGTTTTTATCCTGCTTTCCGCTTAAGGTGCAACAATATAAAAGTGGATTTGACGAAAACAAGCTTAGACTGCGCGCATTGGAAAATGAGCTTCTCTTGGCTGCCAAACAGTTAGAGGAGGAACGCTCCAGACAAAGAGAACTGAAGAAAAAGGTGGAAGAATACGAAGAAGAAAAAGGTGTACACAGTCTTCGATACGAAAAAAAGATTTCCCAGTTCAAAGAAGACATGGATGAGTTGAAAAAAAGGCTGGTAGAATTAACAAGGTATAGCGATTGAAAGATTCTTTTTGGCTAATAGATATTTGTCTTGAGAGTAGAAGTGTTGGTTTACCAGTGAGCGTGTTGGACTTAGCATTTTAAGGTCCGGGTTCGAGGCCGCGCTGAGTCATTGTTTGGTGTTCCATACCGTGCTATGGAAATATACATACAATGCATTTCTGTACCAAGACCGTATAACTGTGCAGGTGGGGAGGGGGGGGGGGGCGTTTAGTAAACTTACATAATTCCGCGCGGATAACCTTTTGATGTTCCAGGGCTCTAGAAAATTAACGTTTTCTGTGGAGATAGTATGTCAATCTGTAAACGTTATCGGGAAGAAATGAATGGCAGCAAGTATTTACTCAAATAAGTAATTGGCATTAAATTGAAACAAAAGCAACATATGTGAATATGAAAGTGATCTTCGCAGTAACAAACACTAATTAAGCAGTAGTGAAAATAAGGCCTGAAAAAAATTCAGGCCTGTACGGGATTTGAACCCATGACGTCTGCGATACCGGTGCAGCGCTCTACCAACTGAGCTAACAAGCCAACTGAGAGCTGGTCATTATGTTGGTTCCAAATAAACCCGTGAAGTGGTGAATAAACGACAGTGAATATATGAAAGATATATATTTGAACTGCGGATAAAGCAGTTAAAATGTATCTGATTAACGGTTATTTCTTGGCATTTTCCTTGTAGCTGCCATACATTTCCTTATATCCAGGATAATTGCTTTGAGTTATGTTAAGATGATACCCACTGCAATGATTCGGCAAGAAGAAGGTACACGTTAATCACTTTTGATTTTCTTTAGAGAAAAAGCGGAGTTATGGAAGAAAGCGGATGACATGGAGCACGAGATCAAGGTGAAAGCAGACGACAGATGGATGGACGATAGTGAAGTTTCTCACTGCCTCAGTTGTAAAGCTGAGTTTTCGTTCCTCTTGAGAAAGGTGTGCTCGTGAACGTAAATTTTATTGAACTGAAAAATAGAAAAATCGACTTCATTCTGACCGGGTCACTGGATACACGTTTCTGAAGCGCGACACTTTTAATCAGACGAAATAATTGAATGCATGTCTTGATCTGAAGTAAAGTCTAATCTTGGCCTTCTGGTGAACACTGCTCTGCCACAGACTTGAAGGTAGACTAAGCTTTTCCTGAATCATTATCCTGGAACAATCCAATTCGACAACAAAAACGACCGCAATTTTATGTAGTAATCCACTTCTGCAAGTGCTGTAATATTTCAGGAATACGATCATTGAATTGCGATAAAATTAAAACAATAATGATGGTACATTTTGAGAAGTTAGATAAAGACTTAAAAATCCAAAAAAAAATTCTCTCTTTATCAAAGAAAGAGTGCAAGCCTTCCTTTCCTGTTCGAAAAATAGTCACGAAGAAAGACGCCTTTTAGGGGGAAGGTGGGAAGCTGCTTTTTTATTAATGTTTATTTCTGCTCTTTTCAGCATCATTGTAGAGTGTGTGGTCGTATTTTTTGTCACAACTGCTCCAACAATTGGGTTCAAACTCCTCACAGCAGGTATGTCCGGTTTGTTACTTGTACAGCGCTAGAGTCTGAAAGGCAAAACCAAAGTAATTACAACTGTCAATCTGCGCAAATGTACACGTTAGAAAAGAGCTAATAAGAACTGGAGGCAAATTGACGCTAACTTCCTCAAGCAAACGTGAGTGACCAGTACGAGATTAATTGAAGTTTAATATTTCGTTGTTTGAGGAAGTGGTTCGCAATTTCCTCACCAGTTGCAGAGTAGACTAACACAGGAGTTATGAATTGCGAGCTTTAAAGACTATTCAAAATCAGAAAACCGTGAGCTGGTACATAAAAGTTCCATTTTTTAGCCTGTAACCTTGTTTGGCTCCAACTTCCAGTGTTAATGTTAGGAAGCCGGGTTATGCTCCGGCCGACGTAGTTATCGCAATGTAATTTCTTTTTTCTGATTTAGAAAACTCCGTCGTGTTTGTGAAGATTGTTCAAAATCCGATAAACGGCTTAATGCTCAACTTGTGGGAAAACCTTCAGACGTGGACGACGATCCGACATCAGACGTCAGTGATTTGCAGTCAAATCGGAGGGAAAGCCTGCTGAGTTTCCAGGATGACGAAGGGGGCCTGGGCGCTGATGACGACCCTCAGCCTGGTGCGTGACACGATTCGCTTAGTGTAGCGCCTATTGGTTTTTTTTTTGGTCGCACATCAGTAGATTAGCGTAGCAAGTAAATTATCAGTGTTTCGTAACAAAGAGAGACCAGGAAATTGATTTTTAGAAAGACGTGAAAATTTTCCCAACTCGTTACTACATATTCTGTTGGGTATAGGTCCAAAGAATGAGGCAGTTTAAGGAGGATATTTCTTCTCTTTGGTGCACTTGAGGAATATGGCTGTGATGACAAATCTCTATATTTATAAGCACCTGGCTTATTTTTGAGCGCGATTGATAAACGCTTTGCCTTAGCCTACATACCTACCTTTCTCTTCTTGTTCTAATTTATTCTGTAATTTCCATGGTAACTTATTAGGTCCCAGTACTTCTGGTGTAGTTCTCCCGGGTTGTCCCCAGTCCACCTCCACTCCTAAAAAATCCGACAGAAAAGGAAGCAGCGATAAAGAGCGCAGCCAAAGTGTGACAAGTGGTGAGAATCACAAATACACCACCTTGAAAAGTGCCAAGAAGTCCGCAGCCAAAGAAGCAGCCAAAAAGTCTGTGGAAGAAAAACCTGAGCCTGACCATTCATCAAAGGAGGAAGAAGAAGAAGAAGAAGAAGAATATGAGTTTTTGGAGGAAGGAGACGAACAAGCGTTTGAACAGCCGCAAGCTCAAGTGGTTATCTGTGAAAGTGACGTTAGAGAAGACTTGGCGGTACCAGCGTTGAACGAGGAGCCGGGACCGTTTTGGCACGTAACTGTACCCCCAGGAAAACGTCATTTGATTCCAGTACTGGTCGGAACTCAGGGAACGTCGCTATCGTGGAAGTTTTCGACCGAAAAAAGGGTGAATTAATCTATGTAGCGCTGTTACGCCTTTAAAATTCAAAGGAATCGAGCTGAGAGAATGGGGCTGGTTTCAGGGGGGAACAAAGATTATCTTTGGGGTATGAAGGACATAAGATTTAAGGGAGGGATGCAGGCTGACAATAATGGTGGATGGGTTTGAATACTTTTGAACTAAACGTTGTCATTACGTTATAGAGCATACGCTTTGGAGTTGCCTTCAAACTCTCGGAGACAAAGAAGGACAGTGAGTGCGAGGTAGGAGATCGTGTCATTTCATCGGTGTTACTTACTTGCATCCATCGCGACGGGTAAGGTAACGAATTCGATCCTAACGACGCGTCGGTCAACGTCTTGACCGACACGTCGGCCGACACACTATCGAAGCCGAGTGGGATGGAATAAAATACCATAAACACCGGCATATCACCGGGTTTTGAAACTCAAATTTTGGGGGGAAAAAGTTTCTCAGAAAAATTGTTTTAAAGCAGTAGAAAGTTAACTCAAAAGTTTCGCTGTAGTGTTTTGTAAAGTCATCGATCCATCGTTTGACTCTTTATAGTTGGAAAAAAGTAAAACTGTATACCGCCCTGGACATATGAGAAATGTTTTCTTTGATACTTTTGACGAGTGCATTTTCATTTTTTAAGCGTTCTTTTGGTCGCTAACAAGCAATAACCAACATGCTTACTATTATGAAACTTACCAACTTGGCGATAGAGGAAGGACCTGACACAAGAATTGTGTGATTGATTTGTGGGACTGGGTCGAGAAAGAACAGAAAAGATGGCGTCATATTACCGTTTTAACTTTAAGAAGTTTATCGGCAACAAAAGCACACTAACTAGGTAACAAAAGCATACTAATTCTAGATGAGTGAGAAGTTTAAGGAAAAAGAGAAGCACTGTAGCTTGATCCTCCTTCCTTTCCTCCTTCAAAACCTTTAATTGGATTTTAAAAAATGTCGCCGACGCACCGCCGGCACATCACCGACACACAACAGACGTTTCTCATTAATTCAAAAGGAAACTAATTGGTAATGCGTCGGCCGACGCGTTGAACAATGCATCGAATGATGTGTTGTCTGGATCGGAGTCATCATCCTACCCCATTAAAACAAGGTAATCCTTTTAAACGATGAAACAATAGCATGAGCGTATTCTTGCTCCGCAAAACGTGGCGATTCTCATACTCATTCATCTATTAATTTCCCAATCTTCTTTTTACTTTCATATGTCTGTGTTAATTTCCTTTTTTGATTTGGGGAGACGTGGTAGTTCAAGCGTTGTGTTCCATTTCGCACTACCGCGCTTCTCTCCTATATTTCTGTTTCTGACGTCAGATATGCTTACCTCTCTCCAACAGACCGTAGTGCCTTTATCTCAGTGTAATTCTCAGCAAATTTCCATCAAGGGTGAAATAACAGACGTTTCTCCTGGAGTATATGTGCTTGTATTCGATAACACCTTCTCCAGGTTAGTTCTTTTGCCATGCATTTAATTTCAAGTTTCTTTGCTTCCGACAAAGCACGCCATGACGTGCATGCCATGCGTATTTTTAGGCCGTTTGGGTGGTTAACCCTTCAACTCCGCAAGATCTGATGGTTAATTCTCCTCTCTAGCTGCTACACATTTCCTTGTACATTAGTAACGAAAATTTGGTGTTAGATCAAGAGAACAACTTCTGCCTGATAAGTATTCTCATTATCTATATGTTGGATAGCGTACGGATATTACAGGGAGAAATAACCGTTTAATCACTTTTGGGAGTTAAATGATTAAGAACTGATTATCTCTATGCTATTTTTGAGCAGCTTTATTTGATTGGCAAAGCTAAAGAAGTCAGAGTGATTTCAGAAAAGGGAAGACTTGAAGCGCGAATATAGGCTTAGCAGAAAAGTGCTTTCTCTGCAACTTCAACATATAACCTTGGACTCGTCCATTCTTTCTCTCCCACACTAGACAAGATAGCTTGTCAAGGATACTTGTTATAGTAAATTTCAGGAGTTTCATTTCTCCTTTTCCCTTTGCAATTTCCCGGACAAATGTTCTTGTCAAGTCACCTTAACTAGTAAGATTTGAAAGGGGTAAAATGCCAGAGAAACTGTGGTGCAGCGTCGTTGTGGGGTATTACACAATTATTTGGTTTTATTCAGAGTTGACGAAGAGCTTGGGGCTCTAAACGTCAGTTTTAGAACGGTGGCCAATTTACATCATCAACTTAGTTAACAAAGCCAAATTATCTATCAACGAAATATCAGTCCTTGATTAGAATTTCGTCAGAAAAGTGTCCTTATTCAAAGGCTGGCCTTTCGACCTTTGTCTAGACACTAATTTGTTTGTTTTCATTGAAGATTTACGTCCAAGCGTTTATTTTGCCTTTCGATCTTTGTCTAGAGACTAATTTGTTTGTTTGTTTGTTTGTTTTTTTCATTCAAGATTTACGTCCAAGCGTTTATTTTGCATGGTGCAAGTTGAACAAAAAGATAATGAACACGACTCTCTCACGTAGAAAAAGGAAACAGATATAATGTATTATTATATTAGTGATGATGTTTTAAATTCTTAGACGTTTTAATAGAACTATTTCTAAACAATTTTAGCGCCATTTCTTTTAGCTAGTGATGGAAAAAGTTGGTGTTTTTAGAAAATGGATTTTAGGATATCTCTTAAAGAGTAAACTTTTTAAATGACCCAAGTTTTTACTACTAATAATAGCTGTAAGTTTTTATTCTTAATTTTAAATCTAGCGTAACTTAAACCCTTAAAAAAATTCTTCAATATACTGTGGTAATGAACATTATTACCACAGTACATTGAAGAAATGTTTTTTAAGGTTTAAGTTACCTTAAGTAATAGTAATAATACTTTTTATAGCGGTAATATTATAAGTCAAGTGAGATATATTTGGCAAAAGAGCCTTACATTCAAAAACTACTGAACTAAAAAACTTAGGTGTGTCTGTCCATACGCACATTTGTTCAAGCTTCCTTAAAACACTATGATTCGGTTCAGATACTGATCTTTTCATTTGTTGAATAGATATTAATCCATTTTACCGTATTTTGACGGTAGTCTCTTTTTTGCTTCAACATGAAAGAAAATTTTTTTTTGATTTTGTACGATGTGAATCCGACTTGTGCAAAGCTTAGTGCCTGAACCGGGCCAAGTCCTTTTTTTTTTTCAGCCATCTGTCGTACTTAGCTACAATGAGTGGCAAAAAGCCTAGCACGCTCTAACTCTTTTTGAATTTTTTTTTTTCTATAACATTTATCTCTCCCTCTGCCCCATAACAGCGTCGCCTGGTATTGTTAACAAAATAGTCACTAATTTATTGCAACATTGTTTAGGGTGCAAGGTTGGGACTTTCAAGAAACATGAAACAATTTGTTTTTACTATTTTGAGTGGAAATTTTCAACCACCTACTGGCGGGAAATTAAACGGAGCGATGAAACCTTTTTGTTCTCGACTGTAAATGCATGAAAATCATATACGCGAACTGCGGTTGAAGAAACGAATATGGAAGCGATCCTCGCAGTTATGAGCATTACTTAAGAAGTAGTGAAAGTATGGCCTTAAAATAGTTCAGGCCCTTATGGGATTTGAACCCATGACCTCTGCGTTACCGGTGCAGCGCTCTACTAGTTCCCAGCTCCCAGTTGGCTTGTTAGCTCAGTTAGTAGAGCGCTGCACCGGTATCGCAAAGGTCATGGGTTCAAATCCCGTACGGGCCTGATGTTTTTTCAGGCCTTATTTTCACTACTACTTAAGTAGTGCGTTCATAACTGAAAGCATCGCTTCCATATTCATTTTTCTTCCCGTCTTATTCAGTTATAGTATACTCTTGCAGGAGCATAGTACTTAACGAGCTCCTGAATTTGGTGAGACATAACAGGTAGTTGGGTAAATTGTTCAACCGTGAACACCAGTGAAATTGATCGGTGTTCACTTTATTCATAGTAAAGTGTTGCTACCAGAGGGAAATATTTTTATGCAGTGTTGTTACGTCTTCTGTGGGTTTTTTTGAAGTAAAAGACTATTTGTTGTTAAATTCATCTTCTAGCCCTTTTCTGTAGTACTTATCTGGGTGAATGTCTCTAATTTAATGATTCTATCCTTCATTGGCGTTTTGATTTCCACTAAGACGTTCAGTATTTAGAACGAGAGATATGTAAAACGGCTCGAAAATTTCAGGAGCAAACAAGCGGGAGAGCACTAGTTCGGGTCGCGTAATGAACGCCGTTGTCCACGCGACGCGACGCGACCCAGACCTCCTCCGCTACTATCGTGCCGTTTATTTCGCGCGAATTTTGCACCGGTTTGCTTGCTGAACGCTTGGAACAGTCTAATCCTTTGTAAGTTACTTCCTTCCTTACATCCTTCTTTCTTGATCTCACTCTCATACCTTTTATCCCTTCGCTTCTCTACATCTTTTTATCTCTCCCGCTTATCTTGGAAAATCCGACTGAACTTACGCTCCCTTACCTATTACTCATTCCCTTTTTAATTTTTTTTGTTTGCTTTTGTCATTAGTTCTTCTTGCGTATGATAATCTGCTACTGTCCAACAATCATTTTTCATGGTCAGCGGGTTCACTGAAGGGACTGCACGCCGAGATTTTGCTTCACATTTTTATAATGTCTCGAAATAGTCGCATAAATATTTGCCTCTGAAAGGTGTTGGGCAAAGGTTTGAGAGTAAACTATTATGGCTATATTGGTGTCGAGTGGAAGATCAGGATTTTTCATTCTCTGTATTGCCTTTGCCTTAACTACAATCTCCCTTGCTGTAGCAGAACCTTACATGGGTCACGCCAATCTTCTTCCGTTGCTTTTCGGTGTGTGGATGCTTCATTCCAAATCGAAGAAAACATAACAGTATCCTTGCGCACTAAACATTGCCTAAACTCAGAGCCCTCGATTCGTTGCACCGGATATAAGATTTCATAATTTTTCTACGCTTTGCGGGCCTATAATTCATGATGTCTGAGCTCAATTTCAATTCGAGAATCGCACACTTGCCACTTTATTCTTTTTAATTTCTTGGTTTTCTTTTCTTTTTTTACGCGTGCTTGGAACTGATTCGAAATTTTCAATAGCGTTTAAATATCATTTGTTTCACGACTTAAATTAGTCTGCTCCAGTAAAGGCGAAGGCGCTCGATGGCGCGAACTGACCATGACCGCGGGACTACATCCGGGACTCGCACACACGTTGTCCAAGATGGCGGAAACAGGTGATCATACTTGGCTCGCTGCTTTCTTCTTTTTATTCGATCTTGTTTTCATTTATCTCGATTTTGTGTCTTTTCGACCGGATAATACAACGTTTATAGCTCTTTTGTAATACTACCCGTTTCTTGCCACAGCTAAAAAAGCTAAAAAGAAAAAGGGGAAGACTTTGGCCCTGACCGAGTTCTTGGCAAAAGATGGCGAAAACGGATCGTCGACTGTTACTCATGCGGCTATATACTCAGCTAGATCGACGAGCTGGGCGGACGAAAGTGAGAGCCTAAGCACTGAAGGTATTTAAAGTTCTTTTTTAGCGTTTCTTGGGCTGATTAAGGCAAAATAGTATCACAGGGGCTTCCAAAGATCTCGCTACGCTACTTATTTAAACCGATAAGTTGAACAATGATTCAATTTAACTTCAACCCAGTGTAGGGCTATCTTAAATAATGTTACAAATTTTTCATTATTTCGAAGAAACCACAATTGATTGTTCTTTTCTGTCGGACCCTTATTGGATCTTTGCAACGCTTGTGCAACTTCACGGTGAGAAATAAAACACGACATGCTAGCAGGTCATTCATAAAAGATAGTTAAGTTACGTGAGATTGTGAAATCTTGAATTATTTTAAGAGAAATAAAATTTTTTGTGGTAGCAGAATGAAATTTAAATGAATGAGTGATTTCAAGCATCTATGTTTGGCTCCCAAAGCCTTGTAATGTTATGGTAATTACCTCGAAAAAACCTTCATATCGATCTCTAGAAATAATTCATATTCAAAGAGACACGACCGACAAATAGATTCTCTATTTTTGCCCCATGTCTGCCACTAACTTGTTATGGTTACATTTTTCAAAACAATATTTTGAAATGTAAAATTAAAGACTCTCAAGAGACGTGTAGACAAAATAAAGCCATCACCAAGTACAAATTAGCTACGAAGAAGTATTTTAGATAATGTTACCTCGTGTATGTTCGCTAACAAGATGACGTGTCTTACAACTGCTTTGATTTTAACTAATAATTTAAATAATGTTTTAACAACGCTAACCTCTGCAGAAAAATATCAGAAAAAAATAGAGATTCTGATATTTATTTGTCATTTATTGAGAAATAGAGATTTTGCTTTTTCTAAAAAACTAAACAATATTAGTTTCATGACTGGATTTTTTTGTTGCGCAATGAAGGACCTTTCTTTATTCACCATTATAAACCCCAGTTTGAGATAATGACAAAAAAATTAAAGGGGTTTGGTGACATATACCAAACATTTTGTAAAATAATTTTGAGTTTAAAAGAACTCACCCTTAGCAAGTCTTCTTTATATATCTCTTTTGTTTGTGTTCTAAATTTTGTTCTGAGGAGAAAAAAAAGAGATTTTGCTCAAGCTTTTAAGGGAAAAATTATTTCATGGAAAGTCTGAACTGAAAAAGCCTACACAACTCTGCTTTATCCCAAGGAATATGTTATTTTTTTAAGAGTAAATGTAGATTAAAGGTGATATGGAATCCTGGTGCAAGGAAACCTAGTATGATGAAAATAATGTTACATGTAAAATGAAATGCAAATTCTTCAGACCCAAAGGAAGTACTATTATAAGAAATGGGATATGTACCCTGACCATGAGAAAATCTTAGCATCACAAAATTTGGATATGGTCAAGTTAAATTGAGAAATTCAGAGTTTGGTTTTTGTTCAAATGTCTTCCATAACACAATACATAATATGCAGTACCCACACTGTTACAGACTTAGCTGGTCTTCTCAAAAATACTTGGGGTATATCTACAACCAATTTGTCAAAGATCATTTCCTTACAATTTGTGAATTTTCCCAAAAAGTTTACTGGTAACTATCCATACTCCTGGTCCTGGTTGTTCAGAGGGTGGATAACACTATCCACTGGATAAATCACTATCCGGTGGATAGCGCAGTATGGGTGTTATGTGTTGGAATATGGGTGTTATTCTCAAAGAGAGGGAAGGGGATTTTGATTTAAAATTTTTCCAGTGACAACTCTTTTTTTGGGTTAAATATCTTAACTTAAACTTAATAACTTAAAGCAGGGTTTTTGATGACTTGTTTTTGTAACTGATAGAAGTTCAATGCTTAGAGTCTTTATATTTAATGGTGACTTTTCCATATTTCATAATTAACCCCTTTGTTTAATTGTATGTTCAGGTAAAGCCATGTAAACAAGCTATTTTCACAGACAATGTGTGCTGAACAGAAAGCAGCACTGTACTTTCCTTATGACTACAACATCTGTAACTTTCTTCAACTTAAAAAGATTTTTTTGTTTGTCTTGACTTCTCATGAGTTCTACTCCAATTATCCTTTGTTTAGGTCTGAATGAATTCATCTATTTTCTTTTCCTATTTGTTGTGTGAGTAGAGACTGCTGGTCTCCTAACTAGTTTATTCCTCAAAGGGAAGAGTTAAGAGAATAAATTACTATTTCCAGTACCTTAAGGCAGTAATGCAGTTTCATTATTGGTTCATATGTCAGTGTGCGTTCATTGAGATATGAAGCATGCGGGAAGTTTGCAGAGCATGAAAGATGCGCAAGAGTTGCTTGAGGTGTAGCCGAGAGCAACTCTAGCTTCTTGAGTGCTCTCCAAAACTTTCCAAGTGCTTCATATCTCAATGAACGCATGGCTGACATATGAACCAATTGCTTTATGACATTTTCAACACAAAGGAAAATTTTTTTCTCAAGGGATTTGTTTGCTGACGTCATGAGCGTGCACAATAGGAATATGAAGCACACTCGCGCAATTGAATTTGATTAGACAAATTTACTAGCTATGTTATAAAAATGCTTAGACCATGATCCATACACATGAAATTTTGATTTTTTTTTTTTTGTCTTTTTTTTATAGTGGACACTACATGGCCTGAAGAGGCTTATGGGGGAATCTCTACAGGCAATAAACTGCGTGCAGCAATGGATAGGGCCTCTCTTCCAACTGCACCAAGGGCATCCAGAGGCCCTGACATAGATGTTACCAAAGTTCCTGATGATCCCCCTTACACAGCATTTCTTGGAAACCTTTCATACGATGTTGACAGGGATGACATCTTTGAGTTCTTTGCCGGCAAAAAGGTATGAAGTTTTCAGGTGTACACTGCAATTTGTTACCTAGCAATATCTGTTTACAGAAATGATGTTAAAGAGCTATTTGGTAACATAAAGACAGTTTTTTCTTAGCAAAAAAACTTAAAAAACCACAACACACCCATAGCATACCATATTCTCTTTACAGGGAAGGGTCCTAATAGCTGGGTAAGTTTATGAAGGAGTTTTTCTTGGTGGAAAACTTTATGAATTAATTGATATCCTTCTCAAGTGTACAAAGCCTGTGTAATTATCATAAAAACTATTTAATTATCACCAGTTGGCTACCTTTTGAATACGATTTTTTATTTGGCAAAAGTTTAATCCACCCATCCCGGTCCTGTCACATGCTTTCAACCACTTCTCAGTAAAACGACATGCTTGACATTCCATTGGCAAGACTCAGAGACAACTGAGTACGATAACTTGGTAACTCAGGGTGCTCTTCATAACAACAGTATTTTTTCAGGGTTATTTCAGTATTCAAATTTTGTCTAACTTTTATTTCACTTGCATAATATACTTGCATATACTTGCCTGACATTAGTGGCAAGCCAGGGGAAAAACCATTTTTGGGAAAACTGGGGTTTTGATAGGAGTTTAAAATTTAATTTTGCTACAATCCTCATTTGTATTATTGGAAACTGTATCCAAGAGGTTCTAGTTTTCAAAATTAGTTGTGGAGCTTCATTGAAAACCCAAATCACGCCATGTATCTTTTAAAATTGACTCAGATTTTGATATCTGTGAGCCATGTCTCTCACAGTAGGGTTTTTTTGTCATACAGATCACTGAAGTGAGGCTCCCCCAAGACAGTAATGGGCGACTTAAAGGGTTTGGCTATGCAGAGTTTGTGGATAAGGAGTCTCTTGTGGCTGCTTTAACTCTAAACAATGAGGTAATTTTTTTTAACTTCTTTGCAAAGATCTACCCAACATGGAAGTTTTAGAAATTGGAGCCCAAAAACTCATGTTCAGTTTGACACTGAGAAAAATTTACCAACATTAGGTTGTGTGGAGCAAGTACATGTACATGTAGCTTTTGCACTTGCTTGCTGGACATAGCAGCACAGTTTGGCTCCACTTGCATCAATCCCTTATGGAAAATTGGATCGTATATTTCTCACTAGAGGAGAGGTTTGATTAATCAAGTGCAGAAATATTTGTTACAATGTTATTAATAAAGAATGATATTTGTGAGGTAAAATAAGAATAAAGAATGAGGTATTATTGTAAATATTTTTTTATGTTAATAGAAAAAAGATTGTACACTATACCACAATTGAATTCTGAATAACCTTTGAACAATTGACAACTCTGACAATACAAAATCCCAGTAGTGTTATGATATACTTTTACATTTGAGGGATATACTCTTGTTTTTTAGAAAGCTGAACATGGTTGTGCAATTGCCAAAGACAAATTCTTTTATAGCAATATTAGCACACTTTTTTCATGTGTTCTTTTCAATGTGCTTCCAAAAAATACATTATTATTTTAATGTTTTTTTTAATAGTTGTTTGTATAATTTTGGACATTTTTTGGCATTGCAGCAACACTGAAGCATCTCAGAAACACCCCACACTTAAATGACTTTTGTGACTGTTGCTCTTTATTATGGATCTGTAGTAAGCTCTGCAAGAACTGCCTTTCTGCTAAGTTTTGAAAAACATTAAATAAGAAAATTGAGGTACATTTCTTAAATTTGTGGTCAAATGAAAATAAATCAGCTTTGATTTATCTTGTAGATGAGAGAGTCAATGTGTTTTAGAGCACCAGAACTTCATCAAATATCATTCTTTGGTGTTATAGTTAGCACCTTAAAAACGGTTTGTGGTCTTTGAAGAAGCCCAAGCTTTATTACGGTTGCATTTTGATTTGTCACCTTTTTTCCTCTCTCTTATATATGTAGCATCTGAAGAACAGAAGAATACGAGTCGACGTTGCTGGACAACAACAACAGCAAGGTAAAGGGCGATATATGCTTACTGAAAATCTAAGCTATGATAAGCCACCCACCTTTCTTATGAGGCTCCCGCTTATAGAAATTTAATTCTCTACCTAGCACACCCTCCCCCTTCTCCTGCCTCTGTTTGATCGACAGCTCAAAGATAGTACTTTAAATCTATTTTTCCAACGAATGTCGAAAGGTAGCTGCAATCTTCTCTATGGATTGGGATTGGTCCAAAATATTCGCGCCATTTTCACAATGAGTCAGTGCAAAACTGAAACCAATCGCGAGTGCGTCACCTGCATTCTCTCTTTTTTTTTTTCTTTTTTCTTTTTCACTTTGAGTTCCCATCTCCTCCCTCTGATCTGTTCTTTTGCTCTGATTTGCTATTGTGATTACTTTGGTCAGTTCGGATTAATGATACTCGATCAAAAAACACTCTTGTTATCAGTTTGGTTTGATTTGCCTTTCAGTACAAAATACACTTGCACTTGAAAGCTTGTATTAGTTTACATTTTGGATGTTTGTGAGGTTTTGATAAAAGAAACGCATTCTGTATACGGTGTTCGTGATATTAAGATGAAGAAAGATGAAGAAGAAAAGTGATGAATCGTATTTAGGCCCCTAAATATGAGCTAGTTTTTGATAAGACTCCTTCAAGTGACACTGCACAGTAATGTTCTACTTTTCCAGTCAGATATGAGAAGTATACATCCTCTCTGAAATCATCTAACATATATTTTGAGTCTAAATGTGGCCGAAAAATAAAGAAACGATTTATCGTTGGAATCATGTCGAGAAATACCCCTTAACAGTTCCTGTTAATTTGTTGCCCTAAGGATGTCTTCTACACAACCCTTTTTACCTGTAACATTAAAAAATGTATGGCAGGTAATTCTTTTTTTTGTTTCTTTGTTTATTTATAGAACGCGAGCGCGGTGACCGGGATCGGAGTAATGAACCTGATCGCACAGATAGTGATTGGCGAAGCAAACCCGAACCTCCCCCAACCCAGAATGGTAACAACGACAGATATAACGACGATGGTGGATCCCGTGATCGTTGGGGTCCTCGAGGATACGACGGTGGACCTCGGGATAGATCGGGTTACCGAGGATATGACGATGGACCTTCTTGGGACAGATCAGGTGGAAGGGACCGAGGGTACGATGACGGACCTCGGGGCAGAGACCAGGGATACCAGGACCGCCGAGGAGACGATCGGTACGGGGACCGTGACAGGGGAAAGGGATTTGGCAGCAACTGGGATTATGGAGACAGAGACAGGTATGAAATGGTTTTAATGTACTAAATGCCGTGTTGCATGAAAATTCGCTTATTTACATCCTCCTGCCAGTAAATTTTTGGTGAATCCGTGTTCAGTCTCTCAGTAGGCTTTTGTTTCAACAACCTCTTGTTCTTCCTCGTAAAGCCCATTGCTTTTAAATCCAACATAGGCGAGACGACAGAGGTCAAGACCGTTACGATGGTGGCCGAGATCGCCCCGATGATCGACGATATGGAGATCGTTACAGTGGCGATCGGGGAGGCGGATATGGCCGAGACCGTTACGACGATCGCCGAGGTGGTGATCGTTATGGGGGTGATCGAGATCGCTACGGCGGATATGGCCGAGAACGCTACGATGATCGCCGAGGGGGTGATCGCTACGATGATCGTCGAGGGGGGGATCGTTACGATGATCGCCGAGGGGGTGATCGATACGATGATCGCCGTGGTGGCGACCGTTACGACGATCGTCGAGGTGGAGATCGGTATGGTGACAGAGATCGAAGGCGTGACAACGATGACCGCGAGAGAAGCTCATGGCGTGACTCCGACCGTGGTCGCGATTCAAGGAGCGACTTTGATAGGGACGAGAGAGAGCCTGGTAAGAGAGAAACCTTGATCTCTTTTGTTACAAATGTTACAGTGTTTTGTCGCAGCAAAACTTTGATGAAGTTTGTATTTATGAAAACAATAAATAGGGAAATGACAATGTCTTTCTCAGTTACACAAAATTAGCGAAAACTATACGGTCTCGCTCGCCCTTCTGACACTTGTATTTGAATTACAGTCAGAGAGAGGCCAAGGCTTCAGCTCCAGCCTCGCACTAAACCGGTGGAAGAAAACAAAGACGAAACTATAACAGACAGTTCTGTGTTTGGCGGCGCCAAACCTGTCGACACGGCCGCGAAAGAGCGAGAAATCGAAGAGAAACTGGCCCGACAAAAACTTGAAGACGAAGCAAAATTGAAGGAAGAGAAAGAGAGACAGAGAGAACGACGAGAGCGTGACGAATGGCCACGAGGCTCCAGTGGTCGAGCGCGGCGGGACAGCAATCGGTCGAGCGACGGAGAAAGGGGAGGGAAAGATCGACGAGACAACCCGGACTTTCGCAGCCGGCGTGACAGCGCGAGGTCCAGTGACGAGGGTTTTCCAAGCAAGGCAGTCGAGCCCGCTTCTCGGGATAACTCTCGGGGAGGTGGAAAAGAGGCCAAGGCGGCACCGAAGGAGGCACCTAAGGATGCTCCACCTCCTGCTGTGAATGTGTGGACGCAGCGGATGGAGCAACAGAAAGCGGCATCGACGGGAACGGCTGAGCCAAAGAGTCCCACCGAGGAGCATAGAGTGGAGATCAACGTTGACAGTAGCACCATGACAGTGACGTCTCCCACCTCTCCCACCTCTCCCACCTCTCCCACTTCCTCAGAGAGAAAGAGTTTCCCCAGCAAACGGTCTGGCCCTCGAAAGGAGTTCAGAGAAGGCGGGGGTCCGCCAAAAGGCAGAGGCAGAGGGATACGCCCTGAGCGAGGAGAACGAAGCGAGAGAATTGACAGAGGCGACAGGGCAAGTGTGAATGGTCCGGACGGAGGTGGTAGAGGAGTGAAGAAGGAGAAGAGGGAACGGAGACCTGCAGAGCCTAAGAAATACGAGGAGACCCAACAACCGGCAAGTGATCAGATTATAAATTACTCTTGACCTTCCTTTGAATCAAATCGGAAAGGCTAAGGTGCAAGTCCTCACGGACGACAAATAGTATTCTTCGTTCAGCTCTGTTGCAAATGCTTTCCAAACGAGTTTTAAAATTTCCTTTTGTTACAGGAACTAAGTTTTCTCAAGGATCGCTTACAAGAAAGTTAAAAGTTATCTTAACAAGTATCACATTTCTTACCAACAGGTCTTCCACACAAAGAGCAAATTTGCTGCTCTCTTGGATGATGAAGAGCCATCCGAACAGGACACACAAGAACAGTTAGACGCCGAAGACGAGACGTGATGACATCTCTCTGTTCCTTTTTTTTAATATTATTACAAGTTGAACAAATGAATTGCAAGCCCCAGATAAAAAACATTGGTGTAAATCGTTAGGTCACCCTTCTGCTTTACCAGGGCGCATGCTAATTGATGGAAACCGCTGGCGTTTGTTACGACGTGACCGACTTGATTTGGTTGTAAGCACGGACACATTAGGTAGACCAGTGCAAGCCGCATTTCATAAATTTGAACTTTAATATATTTTGGTGAGATTCTATGAATGAGAGGGTTCGACTTTGCATTTTTCTTTCCTTCGGTCTTAGTAGCTTTGATGATATTTTAAACTACTGGTTTCACTAATTATTTTGGACAACTTCGCTGCTACTAAGTTGTTTCTTTCCGTGAAAATGTTGTTTTTTCGATTTTTTTTTCTATTGAAGGTGAGATGGATTTAACCCTATTTTCTTATCTTGACTCGTTATGCGATCGCGTAGATTTGGATGAAATTACTTTTTGTGTTGGAAGACGCCTGTTTAAGTGAAGCTTTGTAAGTCTAAAGAGTTTACTTTCGTGATGTTAGTCTTAAGAGTTGGTTCATAATCGATGATTGCTGCTATTATATAAGATAAAATGTGCACTTTGGTGCAGTTTTATTTTATTTTCTACCACAAAAGTGGTAATTGTGGAAACGGTTAAACGAGGGTTGAAAATCCGTTCAGTCCTCATGAAGTGTTTTTCTGGTCGTGGGGGAGGGTAGAGGAACCCTCTCAAACTCAGTGATCAAAGACTTCTTGTCGTTCGAAACCTCTTTTTTTCTTTTCTTTTTTTTTTTTTCGTATCACTGAAGTCCATACCAACTTATTTAAATACGATTACCTTCCCCAGTGAGAAGTTAAATTTATTGGCTCGGAGCAGTAATGAATGCACTTAACGATGGTGCAGTGATTTTAATAAAAAGTTATAGTCTTGTTCACCTTGACTTTCTGATGGTTTTGAACCTGTGCTAAAATTAGAAACTATCAGTTATTCGCCACAGAGACACAGCGTAGCATCACGTTTCCCGTTGATTTTTTGGCAAAGTAAGCCAGTTTGATTTACATGTGGATGACAGCTGTGTCATGTTGAAACTAATAACACGAGTGACAGGCTGATCAATGTTCATTTCCGGGTTTAAAAAAAAAGAGGGAATCTCTCGACTGGGTACGTCTCGTTGGCGAGGTCGGCGTCTATGAATCTATCGTTATCTCAGGTTTCTGGCGAACAGGAACGGGTGCGGTCATGTAGACCGTCAAATAAGAAACAGCTCAAACAAAGCGAAATTCTTGGAATTATTTAACAGTTATCCTAACCGAAAAGGCAAGGTCACTTTCAAACACAAAATCTGAAGGCCACTCTCAACAAGCCCTCCCATAAATAGCTTTTGATGTTGATTCGTGTCACTGCTAATGCCAAGGTCACGTAAGACGAAATAAATTAAATTCCTTCCCGCACACTTAGAAAGAGCTTATGGAACTCTCAGTTCACATTCTTGGCGCTCAAGCACGATTTTAGAAGTGTTATTTGTAAGTAAAGGGGGCCACGAAACGGTATGTACATCCTAAGAAATTTAAGCCGAATTTCCCAAGTGCGCCCGTTTGTCATCCATTCTATCGTTGTTTGTCAAGTTCTGCCAAATTAGACACTCGTGTTACATAATGTTCTTCAAGTGGAAGGTGGCTTTGTAGGAGTGCGCAACTAAAAAGTTTCGTGACTCACCTCCTTAGAAGTTTCTGATGACATTAATTATTGAATTGATTGATAAATTAGCTAAATTATTTCCTTATTGAAAAGTTTAGTTCTCCGACCCCAGAGTGATCGGGCTCTGCACGCATTCAATAATTGTTTTTTTTTCTTCTCGCTTAGCGGCTAAGTCTGTAAATGGCCGTTAGTTTACCAATAGTAAAGATTTTCCAGCGCCTTAAAAGATTGAGCTGTGGTTAGTTCAGAACTTCAATTAGTTTCATTTTAGCTCAGCTTTAAAGCAACAATTTACAATCGCTAATATTAAGCTACACACAGGGGCACTGTCTGCACCTATTAAAATTGCATTTGTTTCTTTGGAAAGTTTCCATGCGGAGCCTTATCGTACGTGGATGCATGGTTACAGATGTGCGTATTTATTTCTGCGTATTTTTCCTACCGACAAACAGAGGAAGCACTCTTTCTTGTTTCAGTCAGAGAAAGTGCGGATTCCTGTGGCTAACTGACTCACACTAGCTCGAGGAAATTTTGTTATCCTATGACAAATCTTGTCTAAATTCGTAATTCCCGAGACAGCCCATGCAGTATGAATTAAAAGAGCTGAGTTAAATGAGCAATCAACACGGGCGACAATCCACCATTGTCTCTCGTATAAATATTTAGAAATCCATTTTAGTGCTTATGACCTGTCCATTCGAATTCAACACATCGAGTTTTACTTTCTAAAAAAAAATGCATGCGACATTGATATGGTTGTTGATGTTATTTTCTTTTTGATTTGTTTTTTTTTTTTTTTTAGGTTGTTTTGTTGTTGTTTTTTTTTTCACAGCCCTTACTTTTTCATAATAGTGCTTTCAATTTTTGTTGTTAGTTTTTTTTTTCTATCTTTAATTGATTGATCACAGAATCGTGAAAGGATCAGATCTAAGTCACCGTTTTCAATTTCATAATTATCCTGGTTTTCTGTCTTACTCAGCACACCCAAGGGAAGGAGAGATCAGTTTACAAATGCCCTGGGCCTCAGTGCATGGAACGCGTGCTCTTGCTTTGTACTGTTGCAACAAAATTCAGGTATTTAAATTCCGTCGATGGATCGTGTGGCATCTGAACCTTCGGTGGAGCGTGAGGCTGAGGTGAGTCATATTTTGAAATATTGAATTAAGTTTGTGTGAAGTGTTTACGATTATTATTTTAAAACTTAATCGATTCAAGGAAGATCGATGGTGGATTACTTCTCAGTATTACGTCATGTAGCTGATAGGGTCTTTTTCTTTACTCTTGCTTGGCAAGTGTCTAAGTTGATATACTTCAGACCTTCGAATTGAAGATCAATCTATTTGATTTTCACTAGTTGGCCTTCCATTTAAACCCAAAAGTGCGTGAACAAGCCACACATGACGGCGCCTAAGACCTTCGCGCATTAGAGCGGCGTAACATAATTAATTTATTAATATCTCAGAGAACATAAAGGTTGTAAGACTGTTGTTAGAGTTCATAGTCCATTTCAAACAATTAAGTCTTATAACTGGCTTTCAAAGGAGTATCATATCATGGAAATCAACTTTAAAAACATACTAACCAACATTTGCGGGGAACGTCATTCACTTAACCATTCGACGAGTTGTAGATGCTAACTACAGCACGTCACACCACAGTGATAATCTGATGAGCTTAAATTTTGGTTTTCGAAATCAGTTCGTGAAACGTTCATATCGTGATTCAGGAATTTAAAGAGCGGTACGCTTTCATGCTTTCAATGCGTTTCGATCATCAGATGATTCGTAGATGCAACTTTGTACGGAGAGGATTCCATTCGCTCGATCGACTTCAGAAGCGTGCAAGTATTGCGTCTCTTTGCAAAGAGTAACGAGCACGTCGCTCAGTCTTCGGTCGGTTGTGTAACATGCAGCCTTAAACGGATTTCGTCATCGATGTATTTGCTTAACTGACCTGCATAAGCATCTTATTCATTTTCCTAACGGTAATGCTGTTCTGTAGATAGTTCCGGGTAGGTAGTTGGCATAAAAAGTTTGTTTGTTTTGTTGTTCGAATTGTAAATTCAAGGATTGAGGCTATCGTTCCCTTTTTTATACACTGAAATACATCACTAATGAATTTTAGTAGTAAGACCAACCTGTTTACACTGCGAAATAAACAAAGCAACCTTTCTTTAGAGTATTTCTTTTGTGATGAGATACAGTAATCATAAACGAATATTTAGTGGTCAAATCGAAGACAGAAGAACAACCAATAAGCCTGGTTTAATCTAAACAACGAAACTAATTTCGACGATATTTCTAGTCATGCAGAAAATGATCTTCGAGGTTGGATTGGATGTTATTGGACAGAAAGATTATCGAACTAGAATTTAAGACGAGTAAATACAGGAAAATCTGAGTTTGTACTTCAAGAAGAGAATAAATTTCTCGTTGAGAGCAGTTAAATAAAATTATGATAAACAATGCAGCAACTACCTTATGGACACTGAATTTTGATGTATTTTTTTAAGGATTTAAGGAAATCGATGGACGACTTGAAATTTTTTTTCTGGATCGGTTGCAGTTTCGTTTCAACTTTGAGTATAATAATCCCAGAAGTACTTTCCGAGGAGGCTTCCCGAAAGCACCCGCTTGTTCCATTACGTGGCGCGCTTATTGAGTAAACTATCGATCCTTGTGTGGCTTTAAAAAATTATTTAAAATTGCAAGGGATTGATTGACCTGATTCCGGCTCAGACAATCTGAGCTCGAGATCACCGCCGGCGCAAAACTTTTAGAGCGAGCGATGGAAATTGAACTTCATAGGCGAGCAAGGAAATACTTATCGGCTTTTGAGCTCACAGTGGGATAAACATAGGAAATGTAAAATTATATATATAATAGTACCTTTCTCTTAACAGTTCCCTTCGAGTTTGTCGAATTGAAATAGACTTTGTGCGAGGAGATGCAGATATTTTTGATGGGAAAAAAAATTGTTGATTCATCCAATTTAGCTGGCGAGGCTTTGGTCAGTACTTCATAGAGGCATGTTTTTTATCATTATAATCTTTATTTATTTGGTTTTTCATTTCTGGGTTGCAGCTGGAATAAGTTGAAGCGACTTTTATGTTCAATTTCCCAATGTATGTAAGTCTACGGGAAAATATTTTGAAGAAAATCGACTTTCTATTCAAGTGTCAAGGAAGTGATTCTCATTTTAATCAACGCATTAGTACTATCACACATGTTCAGCTATTTCTTGTTTATCCATCGTGCTTTCACATTCTAATTTGATTTTCTGTGCCCAGATTAATAGCTGGGTGACCAATAGTGCTTTAAACTTCATAATAGTGACGAGAAATGATCGAGGATAATAACCCTCTCTAAACAATATGGCACCCGACATCATGTTAAGTAGAGAATAGTTATCATCCTCGTAGTAAGAACAAGCAAAAGATGTTCCGAATTGAACTTGCCGCGATATTGGACACGTATGCAACAAAATCATCAGTGGAATGATTTTTTCAACTTCCGTATCTTAAGACGTGTGTGTATCAAAGGCGGTAGGGGAGGGGGGGGGGGGAAACACGTGGACCATACTATCATGGTCTATGATTTGGAGTTGTTTGTTGGTTTGTTTTTGTTATTTTTTTTGCCTGTGTGTGTGTTTGTCACTATTTTTTCTGTTCTACTTCGGTTTTTGTTTAATCTGTTTTGTACTGTTTTGTGTTCTTGTAGTTGTTGTTTTTTGTTTCCAATTCGAAAGTGAAACAGGAAAAGACGAAAGGAAACGTTGTCACATCAGCAAATGAAATATTTATTTTGATTTTTAATTTGTTTGATCTGGTTTAACCTCGATAAAGTTTTTGTTTAAAATAGAAGTCTCATGTAAATATTCAGCCTTCATCAAATTTAAACTACTACTTCGCCAAGTTCGAGGAAATCTGTCGATGGATGAAATCATCCTAAATCATTTATCATATTACCTTGTGAAGCATTTCCCGTGCTGGTGTTGCCTACGTGACGGTCATTATGATCATTTTGATTTTTTTTTTCCACTCAGACTGAATATTTTGCAAACTGTTAATTATAATATATGATTAAAAGATTAGGGGAAACAACTCAAAATGATAACTTTTTTTTTTTCTTCACAAGATAAAAATTACCGTCTTATGTCACATTAAATGAAATTACGAATGATCGTATCAAAAGAACATAAGGCATTTGGTTTCGGATAGCTAAGACAACCTTCTCCAAGACAACTTTGCGGAGCGTTACTATCGCAGTTGCGAGGTATAAAAGGTGTTCTATGTGGCACGCAAGCCTCTCTCAGGTCAAAGAAAAGGATCCGCAATAAATATTGTGTTTTTACGGCAATTTGACGGCAGTCAGGTATTGTCGATGGCGTTGATTTTGCAATTAAAGACGCTTTCTTCGAAAATCGAAGCCAAACGCTCCCAACTACATCTTAGTACTTCACCTTGTATCTTCTCAAGTCGATGGAACTAAATTAGCTTTCACTTCTGCACTCCTTTGCACGGTCTATCCGCGATTTGGCCTTGCCTTGGGTTCACAACCATTGTCCTCAAAGCGCCAGTTTTTTCCTTTTGGCGAGTTTGGTCTCCGCTGACCCAAAACACGCAGGCTCCGGAAACAATTCGAGCTATCTCTTTACGGGAAAGTTGTCTTTGGTGAAAATAAAGTGAATAAATGCCAAAAGAAATCCACTTACTTGGAAATTAAACTTCTAATGGTTTCAGTTGACGACAAATTTACATACAAAATTGAATCATTTTTCCAGAATATGAACTTCCTGTGCGGATTTATATCCACCCCATTTCATATTTTCCTGTCCTATTTTTACTTCTGATGGTCGCATTTATTTATGTTTCAGCGTGATTAGTCAGACACAACAGTACGCGTCACTATCTTGGTAGAGTACATAGAGTCTTTGCAGAAACAGTAAAAAGAAAAAAAAAAATTGTAGTCCATACTCCCCGGCGGGGAATCGAACCCCGGTCTCCCGCGTGACAGGCGGGGATACTCACCACTATACTACCGAGGACTACATTAATTGCTAAGGAAATTTATATGTATTTAAACTATATATTTACAAATAGTCGTTCTGCTGACCAATAATTTGCATATTCGTATCCGGAGTGCAAGTTTCAAATCTTTGCCATCTGGAAGGTCATCAGTAAAACCAGTTTATGCTGTACAGTTCCTTGATTTTATCAATTTTCTTTTCGTTGTATATTTCATGCTCTTTGCATTTTTCAACACTCTCTATTTCCTTTGAACCGACACGCAAAGGTAAATTCAAGTCGTTTTCCGGTCAAAACAAACATGGACGCGCGTAATCGCTCGTTTTAATCCCGTTCTTGATTTCAAGAAAGTTAAAAACGGCACTGGTGTTTTCACTGCTCACATTCATGGATTCATGACACACCTGGTATGTACGAAACTCGTGCTGTCTGACTAAATGATGTCTGGTGTTTTCTAATCAGATCGCCGGTAGTTTTCATCAACCGTACTTTAGTTATACTCTTCGCCGATTCACCTGCACTGCATGTTAACCACGTCGATTTTCCTGTTGTTTTCCAGTGTATTTGCGTTGACACAGCACATGTAGCTGTTTCACCAGCAGAAATTGTGAATCAAGCACCAAATCAGGTTTGTAAGGGCTAAAAACTTTACAAGACAATGATGTAAAAATTTATTGTAATTTGTAGTAGTCTAAGAGTAAATCTCAAACCCCAAAAATTATAACTGGGGTCTACGACTAACTTAATCCTACTTTGAACAAGGTGGTCTGTTGCCGTGCCTAATTGGATTTGTAACATACATTGATATGGGTGCCCTGCTGTCAGTTAGAATTTAATTTTCTGATTGTGATTTTTTTTGGTTATTGATTGATGCATTCAAAAACTTACTGTAGTTTGCTCGAGGAGGTCACATTTTAATTAATTTTATACATACTGAGGTTAACACTGTGAAAGACTATCATTAATGTCTCTGAGTGATATATTTTCAAAGTTGTTTGCTTCCAATCTTTAAAATGTGTTGATCAGAAAGAAAAAATCTCAGTTGGTATGAAATGAAAACATACCATGGAAAGTGCTTGAATGATTTTTGATCAACAAACTCACTCAGTTGTTGTGATCACTCATTCCTTTTTTTATGCCTGGCAGCTCATGAATAAAAGTCATTCCAGGACATTCCCGATTAAATAATTTCTAAATCTGTCAAAGAAAAGAGGCTTAGCTATGAATGCCTAGTAGGGTATACTCATGGTAAATTTTTTTTTCATTGCTTATAGCAAATATCTACAGATCAGGGAACAATGTCATTGGAAGTTTTGAACCTTTGCCAATCAAGAATGGTGTTTCTTCCAAATCCTCTGGAATATAAGCTTCTTAATTTCATTGGTAAAGTGATTTATGAAATGTGCATGTTTTGAACTGAGTGTAAATGGTACTCTGTGCATACTCATGATGTTCCTCTTCATGGACAAAGCTGGGCCACATTTTTCAAAACTTTGTGTATTGATACTTAAAGATAATTAAGGATTAAGACTTCATGGAAAAAATAATGAGGCTACAATGATCCTGGTCTATTTTTTTTTTCCTGGCCTACAATCTGTCGCAAGCTATTCACTTGCATGAGGCTCTCAAGGTTGTAAATCCTAGCAGTATGCAGGATGCAAATCAGCCCTCTAACTCCCAGCAGTGATTCACTTGTAACTTTTCTCTAAAATATCCATCCACTATCCAGCAAACAGATAATGAGAGTACTCAAATGTATCAGGTAGAAGTTGTTATCTTGATCTAACACCAATTCTTGCAAATAATTTACAAGGAAATGTGTAGCAGCCAGATGGGAGAATTAACAATCAGATCTTGGGGGTTAAAAGGTTAAATTTGTGTGTATTATTGCCATATGGTCTCTATAGCTCAGGAGCGTGGGTATCCAGAGATTCTTCACAGGGACTCAGAATTTTTGTTTGTGCCATGTTTATGCTGAAAAAAAAAATTGCCTTCCTTTAACAATGGCTGATGATAAGTCAGCCTCCATAGTTCAGGTGTCAGATCAGCAAATTTATAGCATACCTTAAAACTATCTTGATATGGTTCAATGAAAAAGAAATATCTTAGGTCAACTGAAAAGGTTCCTCTGCCATACTATCTTGTCTATTTCTCATTCCCTCAAAGTAGCCAAGGAAAGGCTTCTTTGATCACTGCATACTGGTGGTGTATGGTGTTTTCATGCACCTATTGCATTGTGTACTTGATAACTTTTTTTTTAAATATATGGCTCATAATCATTTACTGTTTGTATGTTTGCATTTAGGTAAGGGATTTGATGAACTTTCCAAAGTGTATGTGGCCAGTCATTGTCCTTCAAAATCACTAGTTGTCGTGAAGCAGACTAATGTTGATGTTCAAAATCCTGCACAGCTGGAAGATTTAAAGGTCTGTATACAGAATTTCACCACTGCCATCACAGCCTTCACTGTAGGCAGAGTCTCCCTCCCCAGTGTCTCTCTGGTTTGTGCAGCTTTTTTTTTTGTTAGTCACTGTGGTAGATCTGGAATTCCCTGATCAGTCCATAAGAGCAAAAGGTTATGCAGCTTGGGGTTGAAATGGTAAAGTAGAGGCTCTGAGGCCCAAAGCCATAATTTAAAATCAAAATTTAAAGAATAGAGAAGTAGGTTTTGGCATCCCAACCAGTCCATTTTGTTTTCTTTAGCTGATAGTTTTATTGTATAATCTTATGTAATTTAAAACCCCCATTTTGAATGAAATCGGAAAAGCTTCACAGACTAGTTTAAAGTTACTGGAAACTCTCAGAAAGGAGCTCTTTAGGGCACTTAATGGACAAACTGTTTTTGGTGCTGTAGTTGTTTTTGTAGCTGTTCTTGTTTTGTAATGTTATCTTGGAGCTGCTAAAAAACTCCTGTCTGGTCATATGAGGCAAGCGGAGTTCTTTGCCAATGAAGTGACTTTTTTCACAGCCTCTCTCTCTCAGTAAAGACATTAACAACAAATATTGCAACCAGTCTCAAATAGGGTGCTCAGTTGTAGCTAATTTTCTAGCCTTGTGGTAGAAATAGCATTTTATTGTACAGTGGTGTTCTTTCAGATACTTTCGCAAAACAATGGAGGTCTGAATCCCATTTGTACCTAAGAAAGTCTAAATACTCCCTTTTAGTAACATGTTTTCATGTTACCTCTGCTAAAGTTTTCAGTTGTTGTGCTTTTTACATTAAATCTGTCACAGAATGAAGTGCAAGTGATGCGGTCCCTCTGTCACCCAAATATTCTGCCCTTTTACTGTTCATTTGTGACCAGGCATGAGGTGTGGCATGTCCTCCCTCTAATGCAGTTAGGTGAGGGTGTCAATTACTTTGTATGTGCTTGTGATTGCATTCAACCTAAAAACTAACCCATGAGTCATCAGAGCTATTTTTGTTACCATTGACATCAAAATTACAAAAGACCAGGCCCTGGTTTTTCGAAGGTTGGATAACAATTTATCGACTGAATAAATCTCTATCTGGTGGACAGCGCACTACATTTTGCATCACTTATCCACTGGATAGCGATTTATCTGTTGGATAGTACTATTTGCATGCTGTATGACTGGGCCCTGATTCATATCGGAGTGTATTCATATTCTCATGATAATTATTATCTGAAACATCAATTTGACCCATTGCTTTTTGTAGTTTTGATCTAATCATAAAGCTAACCCAACCATGATCAATCTCCCACTTGCTTAAATCCTACACCAACCTTTGCATCTGCCACATGCAATTTATAGACAGTCCTTCAACAGCCCTCTATGGTCCAAATTTATGCAAGTTCTGTGTTGATGAAATGATTTCCTATAATTGGCAAAGGTAAATAATCATGGTCACACTTTTGTTCCCAGGATCATGTTCTGATATTTTGAAGACAAGGTTTCATGATGGTATGGGTGAAATTATTGTTGCTGCAATTCTCTATGAGGTCCTACAAGGTTTAGAGTATCTTCACAAGATGGGTATCATCCACAGGTATACTTAACTCTTTTAAGAAGAAAGTTTTGAGATCAGCTGAGTGTCAGAAGTATTCAGCAATTTCTTTGTAGCTACTTCTTTACCACTTGCTCAAGTAATCAAATTCAAACTAAAAACCAATTGGCACTTGGTGCCTTGAGTTCTCCCATGGTTCAGGAAGCTTGCTCATTTTTTCATTGAGTTCTCAGCCACTCAAAGCTATAATATATTCTTCTTTTTCTTTTGGTCTGTTGAGAAGGGTGAAACCCATTTAAAACGAAATTTGTCTGTGTGGTGGGTGTGACAAATCTGTCCATTTTATCTCTGTTAGGGCCATCAAAGGAAGTCACATTTTACTTGGTGCAGATGGAACAGTGTGCTTGTCAGGTTTGAGGAAATCTATCATGCTCCTCCAGGAAAGCAAAAGTTCTAGGATTGCTCATCATTTTCCAGCACATGCAGTAGCTGTTTTACCATGGATGGCACCAGAAATTTTGCAACAGGTACGCTATGTAGTCTTAATGGAACTATATTTTTGTTTATTGAAAAGGCTTCAAATACCCTGTGACTGAATGATTAGTTTCCAGGACCTGAATGGAAAGGGCCAGGTTCAATTTCTGGCCTGGGTCAGTATGTTTGTTCTTTGGTGGGACCTCCCCTCCTAGACCAACATCTAATTTCTCAGTAAGGTATCACTGTTGAATCAAACACAAGGCTCATGAGAAATAAGGAAGTGGTCACAACCTTGAAAAGCTTTTGATTTTTAACAAGATCCTCCCTGTCTGCACCCTGGGAAATGTATAAAGAACAATGTAGAGTATGCGCATGCTGATGTTAGGGTGTAAGGGTTAATGGGTACCAGTGACATGTGAGGGAAAGGTGAGGAAATGCTGAAGGTAACCTATGATAGAACTCTCACATGTGAAGTAACAGCACAATGAGTTGCTCCACACTGGGGAAATTTTGACAAGCTGAGCACTGTGGGTCATTTTGCTTGTGGACAGACTAAACCCTTTTTACTACTTTTATTAAGTAAAGCTTGCTGCTAATTTTTTATTTGATAAACTAAAATTTTCTTACTGTTTTAATACCCTAACTGAGTGTTCATTACTTTGAGCTAGCAATGAATGAAAGTTTTGATGTGTCATCATTATCATCGCAGGATCTTCAAGGTTATGATTACAAGTCTGATATTTACAGTGTTGGCATAACTGCTATACAGTTGGCCAGAGGAACTGTTCCATACATTGGAATGCCACCCACCAAGGTACAACTGATATACATTCTGATTACACTCACACGAGACAATCAAAGTGAAAAGTTTATATAAAGGTTGAGTCAGTCATTCCTCTAATGTTCTCCTCCTGTGACGGGTCAGTCAGTATTCTTGTATACGCATCCTTATACGATCTTAACATGTGTACCCTGAAACAAAGGGTTCTAGAAAAAATACCTGTGCTATGCCAGATGCAAAAACCACTCAAATATCAGTCTGGCCAAAAATATGTGGGAACGTATTCCTCATCTAGTACAGCAACAAAATACCCCGAGGAAAGGGTAAACTAACCTAGTTGCACTACTAATCATAAAGAAAAGTCAGTGATTGTAATGATATTTTGCAAGGAGTTGGAATGCCAAAATTACAACAAATATGAAAGAAAAAGTTGTCAAACATAAGACTGATCAACCTAGAATGACACAACAGTATTGTTTTCTTTAGGTCATCTTCTCTCATCTATAATTTGGGTGCTATCAGTGTTTTTCGTTGTAAGATATTTTTGAGGTCCAGCGTTCGTTGGTTGGAGTAACTCCAACAATGAACAAATACATTTTACGCCCTGGCCACTGGAAGAAACTATCAGAAATTTCTTCAAAAGTTAGTGCTCACGCATCAACTCTCAACGGCAGCTATAACGGGTCTCAAATGCACTCGACATGTTAGGTCCAAAACTTCTGAAGGCATTTTCACGCAGTTTTAGTCCCTTCATTCATGGTTTTCAGTAAGTTTTAAAGTAAGCGGGAAAAGTATAAGTAAGCGGCCATTATGGAAGTTCGATTTGTATTCTAATATTACTTGTGTCAGAGAAAAAAGGCGGCGATTTCGCTTGATATATATGGCAATTTTGCTGTTTGCCGACTTTTATTGCAAACCCCTGTTTGAAGATGAATAGTTTAACAAAGCTTGACCGTGTTTTATCGCAGGTATTGTTGGAGAAACTGAAAGGTAGCACTCCAAAGCTGTGTGACTCACTGGTAATGAATGACGTGGACACCTCGGCACAGTTGACTTCAGCTACCGACTCGGGTTTCGGCAGCGACCTCCCTTCCGCCGGTGAAGGAAAAGAGTCAAATCAAGTCACATTCCAGGGCCTGTTCTCCCTTGCTTTTCAGCAGGTGGGTGAAAGTAGACCGCTGCCATCAGTTAGAACTTGCAAGCTGGACGTTTTAGTCCATGAATAGTCAATTTTACAGTTGTGTGCTTGATTGCCAAGCCTTTGAACAGGTGTGAGGCTAAGGGTGACCTTGCTATGATACAAACCTTGCTGCTTTTCAAATGAAAATTACTTTGTTATCATGCTAACTAGATACTGGTCTCTATCACAACAAGGTCACCTTCAGCCTCACTCCAAATCAAAGGCTTGGCAACTAGGTGCACAACTGTAAAATGGCCTATTGGACAGGTCGGCTCTGAGCATTGACAGAGCAGGATCAGTCCGTTACATACTCTTGCGCGTGCTGCCTACGAATGGCACCGGTGTTTTTAGACGCTAAGGAGTACATACGAAGGTGCAAAATGATTTTCAATCCCAAGAGAGCACATCTCCCATGCCTTTAATCTAAAGAAATGGAATGTTAATTTCTATTTACACTGATACATAGTCAGACGTGATAAATGGAAAGCTCCCAGCACGTTCTGTATGCATGTTGAAATGTGTGATATTTCTATCTTGCATCGGCACACACAACATAACATTAGGGAGGTAGACACACAAACAGATTGCAGTGCAGTAAACTTTTTATGACGACTCTTCCTATGAAAAAAAAGGAAAGTTACTCCTCCCTGTCAACGGGCTTTTGACACTATGAATTTTAAATTCAAAAGCTTGTGGGTTGTGAATTTGAATTTCAAGGCGTGGTTCTGTCAGTGAAAAATGATTGAAATTCATTCCATGATCGTGACCTGAACAAAGCCTACAGTGCAGGCGTATGTTTTGAACTAAAGCATGAATGTGCGTTCATGAAGCATGCTACGTCTGACGAAGGACTCTTCACGGTGGCCAATTTACGTTATTAACGTAGTTGATAATCCTAAATAACCCTTTTATACTCCCCCATTGACGCAGCACCACAGCTTCTTTAGAAACTTACGCCCTTTACAATTTTTTGAGTCAAGTTTGTCGCTCTGCCTTCTTTTCACAGGTTGTTGACTCCTGTTTGCAAAGAGATCCTTCGTTAAGGTAAAATGGCACCTTTTAAGTTTTTGATACCTCTGGTTTGAAAGAAAAGGAAACCTTGCTTCCATTGGTAGGACACAAGAAAGATAAAAAAAGAAAGAGCAATCGATTCCTATCTCATTACTGAAAAGATCGCTTTCATATTCGATTCCTATTTCCTTAGCGAAACTGGTATTGATTTTGTTTTCCTCTGATATTAAACTAAGATATTTTGACGAATATTTCGCCGGCTTTTTAAATAGTTTTTTAGATATATGGGCACGAAACATGGCCAATCATAAAACAAAGTTGAGGAAATAATTAGAGCCCTTAGTGTATCGATGAAAGCATGTGCACTTAACCGGCCCAAAGTGCGGGAAAATGTGAGTGCCGTAGTCACTATTGGTTGCAGCCGTACTTCTGATTGGTTGAAAGGGTGGTTCGTTGTTTGTCGACCAATCACAGAGCGTGACTTCTATTAGTGAAAAAGACCGCGGTTCTGTCTGTGAAAAATGATCGAAATAAAATCAATCTCAGAGCGTGATTGATGCAAAACAATTTCATCTCGCATCACTTTCCTTATTCGATTGAAAACTGTTTCTACGAAGAAATTCTCGGATAACCGATACTACAAGTTGATTTTGCACGCAGAAACAACTACAACTTTCCTCTTATTGACAGACCAACAGCTCCCGGCTTGGCATCCCATGTGTTCTTCAAGCAGGTAAACAAATTCATAGTGAATAGTAACGAAGAACTGCAACAGCTCAGAATTATTGCAACATTTTTTGTTAGTGGCCTTTGAAGGAAGATCATCTCGCGTTGTCGCGAGCTAAGGCTTAAAGACAATGCTGTTGGGCTGGGTTCAAAGTCGTTTCTTGGCACGTAGATCGCAGATACTAAATTCGCCTTGTTCTAAAGCCATGTCTTTTGGATGGAGATGGATACCTGATCAACCGAGACTTAAATCGTGCGCGTGGCACGTTCTGCCTATAGAGGAGAAAAGGTCTCTGTAAATTAACCAGACTAATGCTAAAATAAAGAAAGGTTTCTTAGGCATTTCAATTTTCTTTGTTTGCAGGTGAAGCGGAAAGCGAAGGAGCTTTTGCCTGATCTCCTGTCTTCCGTTCCATCGCTCGCAAACTGTGAGAGAGATAAACGCATTGGTAAGACGGATCATCTGTGCTCATTCTTGCCCAACTTTGCACTGAAATAGTTCCTTTAACTAACCATTCACACTCTAACATCAATATCCATACTCTCCATACTCTTTTCGATACGTTTCCTCAGGTACTGACGAGGAGAATTCGTCTACTAATGAAGAGCCTCTTTAGTTAGTGATCTGTTCATTTTTGATTTAGAGATGATATTGTAGGAGGAAATTAGATGCTAGTTTTTCTCAGGGTTTAAGGGGATAACATATGAAAGATCATGCATTACTTGGTGCTTAGAATAACCAAGGAAATAGGCGGAGTTAGGCGGTCATTGATGAAGTAGCCATTGATGTCGAAAAGCGTAACTCGACTTTGATTTTCCTTGCAGACCAAGAAAATGCCACTGCGGGTGCAAGTGAAGATTTAGGAGCCATCACAATTGATGAGTGGAAATTTTAAACTGCCACCGTTTAGAAGGTAACCTGGGGGATGACAGCTTTGGAGATGTAGAAAAGATTTGCTAAATTTCGTAAAGATCGACGTCCCTTTTGCGTCGTGTTTTCAAACTGGGTTGTGGAGGTTCATTCACTAAGAGATACAAGAGACTGAGTACCACACCGTTCACTCCTGGACGAGGAGATACTGGGCCTGAAGTCAAAGCACGAGGTTCCCTAGGTATGAAGCGCGGATGACTTTCATAAGGCGCGGAGATATTTCCGTTGTCGCGTGTTTGAAAGTTTTACCGTTCTGGAGATTACAGACAAAACTGAGCCTTAATTTGATGAATTGAATCAACAGAAAGGATGAATCCTTTCCTTTTGCTTGCAGTATCAGGCTGAAACTTTAAGTGCTTACATAGTACAAAGATTTTCAAGTTTGAAATAAAACACTGTTTCGAAGCTACACGTCTTACAAATGAAGTTTTTTTCTCTTTTAAATGCCTTAGGTGTTGGGATCTATCCTGTTATCCTCGGTGTTTGCTAAAATAGAGGAAAAGGGATAAAAGTGTAATGAATGTGTGGTGGTTTATGCAAGGAACTAGTCACGCTAGAGCCGAACATGCTTCAAACATATACGGAATAGCTCCAAGTCTCGCGGAGAAATACACATGAAGATTTATCAATATTGGCTATGGTTAGACACGGGCTGGCTAACTTATTTTTCATGAATTAAGTGAGAAACTGTGGTGCTGCGTCGGTGGGGGGTAGTATGAGATTATTTGGTTCTGTCATCCGAGTTGATGATGGAAAATGTTTCTGAAGCTCACGCATTAGCCCTTTGTTATTTTTATGGTATTTCGGTGCAATCAATCATTGAGCAAACTTCATTATAAGCGACATTTTCTTGTTGAACTTTCTCCCATTCAAATATTGTGCTTGTTAATATAAGACAGTGTTTGGGGAAGGGAGGAGTGTGTAAATGATTTTAAAAGCGTTTCACCGCTTTTGTCGAACGAAGAATCTTTTCAGGCAGTTAAGAAAAAGTCAAACAATCGAAACCAAAACAGAAATTAACAGAAATAAAATGGATGCTTCCTCTCCACACAAAATTAGTAATAAACAGCAGCGGCTAATTAGCCTAAAAGAAGTTCTTTCAGTTTTTATCTCTCTTTCAATTCCACGCTGATATCAGCGAATAACTTAAACCAATATTAGAATAATTAAAAGCAACGCAATACTGCCATATCAGATTTCATTCGGGTGAGATTTAAGCCTAAGACTTCGTGCTTAAGACTTCACAAAATCCTCAGATCTCCTCCCATTTATCAGAACCTTTTTCTTGCGGCGATGTCTTTACTTCGTCAAAAAGGAAAGAAATGGGAATTCAGCAAATGCATGGTTTGATTCAAGGTTGGTTGTCTTGGACAAGCCCAAACATTTGTCCGTGTAAATTCTACGCTAATATACAGAACTCGAACGATATAATTTTTCCTACATATTTTATGTTCTAAATTTGTGATGATTATCGTAAAAAAAAACAGATTAAACGATAAATTACGAATAAAAATTAAGCGCGATATAAAGGTGGTCTGAGCAGTATTTTTGGCTTAATTAATTCTAGTTCGAGCTCTAATATCATTATGCTAATGTATTTTATGCATAATAAGGCGGTGGTCTGTGAGAGAATGAAAGACGTGCTTGGCATAATGAACATAGGTACAATAAACTTACTGTTGTCTGAGTTATAGCGCGGAAAAATAAAATGCGCTTTAACTTGAGTCTTCAGGCTGTCTCTTAGCCTCTATATCCTTCCCATCTACCTAGTTTCCAGGTTCTTCCTGGCCGGAATGGAGAGACAGCCAGAGAACGAGGTTAGATGTTTACAATTGAAGTTGGCCAAAAAAGTTATTAAAAATAAAGACAGGTGCGATAACTTTCGCTGATAAATGATATGCACTTCTCGGAATCTAACTAGTAATCGAGGAACGAACGAAAACAATCAGGTGACCAAGTTATTTCCCAAATGATCGATTGCTTACAAATTTTGACCCAACTCATGTCCTCGAGGAAGCCGTCGATCACCCTCTTGGATAAAGGACTGGTATGAAAAGAATTTTTAAAAATACCAGACTTCATTCCTTGTACTTAAGAGAACGTTTCTTTATTCATTAAGGAAGCAGCAGACCGCTCTAAACAAGAGTCTTTTAAAGGCTGTTATGTAAAGAATTTTGATAGTCATAAGAAGCTTCAGCAATTGTACTCTAATGAACGACCATGGAATTTCTGTTAAATCAGTAACAAAAGTTCGCTTGATTTGAACATGGAGGACATGGAAGAATTTTGAGTATCTACATAGGCTAATTGATGTTAGATACCAATCTTCACCAGAGTTAGGGCTGAAGCAAGCATTATTATTTTCCTCTGCCATTAAGTATGGTTTTCTTGACGGTTATCATTCACTACTGAGAGGTTTTGACTCGCTATCATAACTGGCATCCTATTATTTATGACATCACGCCAAGGTTTCGAAAGGAAAAAAATGAGATGAAACGCTGTTGATATTTTTTGTAACTATAGCATGGATGTGGGTCTAGATTACAGAAGAAAAAAAAACTAATATTCTACACCTTTGATTTCCGCTTCTATGAAACCGCAGAAGCAACATTTCCCAAGCTTTTGCCGAGTCATTCGATCAGGAAAAAAGTGTCCTATGACATAACATTTTGCGTGTATCAAATTATAAATATAAAGAACCAACTAAAAGAAAAGCTTAGAGAGTCGTCACGAACGAATGTGAGCTATTTACACAACATAATTTAGTAATTTCTTTCGAAAATAATTTAAACTCATTTTCTTCATCCCAACTCGCTTTCTTTTGCCGATGTTTTCTTGTTATATTTTTCCCTGTTTAAAATGAAGGTTAAGGTCGAAATGTTGTTACATTTTAAACAAATAAATATTCAATTCTCTCGTTAGGCTTTCCGAAAATATTTTAAAATCCAATTACTGATAATCCGTAATTTTAAATTGTTACGTTGCAATGAACTCCAGGAGAGACGAGGTAACAATTTTCCCCGCTGTGTGCGGAAAATATTTCTCGTTTTGAACTATCCTTTAAGTTCACAAATTCGATGTATTCTTGTCTGTTGGTGATCATGCTTCCTTAGAAATAAACCTACCATCCATTCTTGAAAATTTCCGCCTCCCAAAGTGAAAAGCCTCGTAGCCATAGCAAGGATATTCATTTCCACAATTGCAGTGGCGCCACTGTCGTACAGAACTCCATTCGGGTTAAACATTACGGGCTTGCTTAAAACTTCGCGCAGGTACGCCGATAGAGATCTGCGATACTTCGTGCCTGCGAAATTCATCAACGTGTCTGAGCCATAATCTGTTAAATCTGATGCTAAGTAGACCTTGTTAATGCTCAAAGCGTCCCGCAAGGTCTGCACGCGGTTTGCAAGTTTTTCCATGCACCGTTTTGTAACGTTCGCGCCTTTGCGAGCTATATGTCTCTCGGAACGAACATGCACGCCTATGAATCCTTCATTCAAATTCTCTCTCACGAATTTTTTCGCCAGCTCGACGAGGTCGGAGTTAAATTCTAGGTCGACCGGACGAAGAGGCTGCGTTATGGATGGGTCCAAAGGGAAGTGAACTCTTTCTGGACCATTCCCCCTCCACTGAACAATGCCAACGCATTTAGCTCCTTGAAGAACATTATCCTCTAAATCACTAGCGGTCCTTATGACTTCCGGATCAACGCAAATATAACGTCTTACTTTGAACTGTATCTGTTTGCTAAGGCGTGAGTGCTTTATAAAAGGACAATCCACCCAGCCACTACGTTCTCTAGCCTCTTTATAAGTGGTTGCAACCTTCTCTTCAGTTATCCTGTACCATAGAGCGGTTACTCTTTGGTAATTTTCATCGTGGAATAGAAAGTGTACCACGATATTGAATCTCTTATCGCAGTGGGATTCGAGGTCACGAAAGCTTCTCATAGTGCTGTATCCTCGAGACTCTAATTTGGAGTTTAAGTCGTCCAAATTGAAATACTCGCTTAGCAAAGAGTATGTAATGTGCGGAGGATTCTCAGGCTTGTGAAAATTATGACTTACTCCCGATGATAAACCGGACATGCGTGAATTATTTACATATGGAACGACCAAAACACGATTTTTGCTCTTCGCAAATGAGGCTAAATCCAAAAGGTTATTCGTCGCTCTGCCTAACTGCTCATAATAACGGAAAACAAACAAAAATTTTCGTCGTGAACCTGGCAGCCGCGGTGACAGGTTGCCTTCCATGTTTGTTAATTCAATGTGTTTTGTTTCGATGTCCGGTGAATTTTGCGACTCATCAGCTGTTACAAACTCATTTTTTTTCCATTCGTCGCCGTGAACCTCAAAAACTTGCTTCACACGCGTGACAGAGCCTGTTTGTGTTAGTCGAAGAAGATCGGTTGTTACGAGGGAATCATCCTTGCCAGAACTGATCTTGAGTTCATTATGATAATCGTGGATATGCAAGCAGATAAAACTGCCGACAACGTATAAAATGATGGAAGTTAGCAGTAAAAATAAACATTTCGTCCTCGTTCTTGCCATCAAAAATCTCGATATTAGATTTCTCCTCGATAAAGCCATGAATATTGAAGAGAGTTAGCAAACAGGAGAACTGCGAAATACATTTGCTTACACTTTTCATCGACGATTTTCTGTTTTGAATTGGTCACGGACTCGCTATGCTAATACAGACTCCCTGAACAAAACAGCATTCCAACTGACTTTCCCTTTCCATATAGAGCCAGAACATACTGGGAAACCACAGGCCTTTTACAGCGGGTGGACAAACCAAGTATGGAAGTCGCTGCATTGAAAAATATCAAACCTTGACGAGGTATATGAATCACAAAAAGTCGTAGACAAAGCTTTAGCACTTGACGTGAAGGCCCAATACTGATTGAATTTCCTTGACGCGGTCTTACGTGTTGAACGCCAAACAAATCTTCCAATAGTCTATTTTGGTTGGGTCATCTTGGTGCTACCCGTGGATTCTTCGTATAGTCCAATATCAATGAATTCTGCGGGAGATTTTAGTGTCGCTCAGCTGTCAAAGATGACACTGCTCGAATGCAGATTACTTCGTGCTTCGCTACGCTCAGTTAACGAGCACAAAAAAATCACGTGCTTAGAGATGAAGTACTAAAGAGTCTGAGATTTTACGCTCTTTCTTTTCGCTCTCTAAAACAACTTTGCGGTGGTAAGTTTCTTAAAATAATTTCCCAATATATCTTAAATAGATCTCATAAAGATTGCTTGTAGCGATAAAGGAAATGGTCAAATTTCTTGTTTGCTATGTAAACCGACAGACATTGGTTGCAGCTGCCACGAGAAATGAGTCACTTTGCATTTTAATTCGCTTCAGGCGAATCGTCCTCCTTCTGTCTCTTCTGAAGGCGGAGAAATCGAAATTCATACCGCTCTTTTAAATCGGATAATTATTCGACGACGGGAATGAAAAAGCAAAAGAATGGTTTCAAGGGCTTTCAATACCTTAAGGACCGCATGCGAGGAAAGATGGTTTTTACCTCAAGTGAGAGCTGTCAACACTAAATTATAAGGGACTGCTGCGTTGACAGTTTAAAGCGCCCAGCAATATTCGTTCAAAAACGTATTACAAAAATAAACAAATTTATTCTAAATAGCCCCGAAGCCATAATATTTAGAAGAAAGACGAACGAACTTAAATTAGACAACACCAATAAGTCGTTCGCGAGAAATTGCAACTCCGCGGAAATTATACACAGTCACTACGTAAAATTGATTCTGTTTTCATAAAATTTCAGTAGTTTTGCAAAATGAAATTCTCGCTAATAATGACGAGCCGTAAAAGTGAAGTCTCTATCGAAAAATCTGAAAAACATTACCGAGTTACGTTGACAGCTTTCACTCATTCTTAAATAAGTCTCCTCAAAATGACATTTTCCTTGTTCTAAATTTAATTTTGTACACATTTAGTTTTTTTTCGTCTCAAACATTGCCTGTTGGAGTTGTAATTTGTCTTTCGCACGCAAACCATCTTCGTAAAAATTTTAAAAAATTATAAATCAATCAATGGTAGAGGTATTATTTAGTCTGAATCTTCGAGAACGAAGTAATAGTTCCGCTGTTTCCCTGTGCGTACTTTGACATTGAAGAATTTAATTTTCATAGATGAGGCATTTCTCGCTTTCACGCTACCAATTAGCAAAACCTCGCTTGAGTTACTTGCAACAGAACTAAAGTTTTAGCGGTAGATATCGCCAATTGTAATGAAGCAAAAAGTAGAAATTAAGCCGCCAAAGGTTATTGTTTGGCATCAGTTGTGGCGCTGTCGGGAAACACAAACACGAAATAAACAAAGGTAGACAAAGGAAAAATGAATTGGTCCAAGGGTTCTGTCCACAATAGACTTTATTCCTAATCACCCATTAGGTCAATAATGAATTATCACAAAATAACCAACCGTAAATCATTGGTCTGTGTAAAGAGGAAATTAAGTAGCTGAGTGCTGTTGCAAATTTTTAATGTCATTAAAAATACAGAACGAATATCAATTTGAGATTGCGGTCACTATACAGCGGATTAAAATCGAGAAGAAATTATCTAGTTGTGGAAACCTTTAGTCGAGAAATTACGAGAATCTCGCGCACGAAATTCAATAATCCGATAAAAATCGAAGGCGATGAATACCAATGATGGAGTGCGTGAGTGATGTAAATATTCGTTAATATGAACAAGCTTGATGATTTTAATACGGCAATATATTTTACTCTGCACAATAACAATATGGATGCGTAATCTTTACTGATTGTCAACTTTGAATGCATTTTATCCTCTTTTACTGGGAAAAAAAGTCACTTTAGACGCAAAAAGAGAATAGAAAAATTTATTGAAAGGAATCTAAGCTCTGAAGTCCAGAGTGCGTTCTCGACTTTCTTTCGTTATCGCTTGCTAATAAATCTTCTTTGTTAAAACTGATATTAATTCTCTTCATCCAATAAGACAACATAAAATATAGTATTGATGCATAGATTTCAATCGATACGTAGATTTAATGCTTTTTTACAATTATATCATTAGCTAATTGTTACCCAGACATTTGACGACTAAGAAAACGCCTTCAATCAAGGTTAGGGACCTTTATAATTCCCTGAGATTTTTTTTTTTTTTGAATTATGCATCGCCTTTGTTCTGATTGTCAACGAGGCCCCAACATCATTTTCATGCTGACTTCTCGAGTCCGCAAAGTTCACGTTGACCTTATGTAAAGCGGGCTGCTATCATTTCTGTCACTATTAAAACTAACTCAGTTACTTACAGTAAGTTAGTACCGTTAGCAACGGTTATGCCTCCGAAAAAGATGGTTGTGTAGCACCCCATACATCGTCAAAGTTTGATATTTTCAAAGCAGCGACTTTCATACTTTTCCGTGGAGGAAACCAATGGCATCCCGTCTTTTCATGTCCGTGGACCGTAGTGACGATCAAAACCCAGAATAACTCACGAAATAGCTTACGTCTGAGCATTTGAACAGATATCAGTAAAGGACTGTTGGTTTATACTTATGACCTTCCCAACTCTAACGAGACCAGACCCCACAATTTTGGTTTCAGGCCTTACATTCAGTAGTCGCGAGCTGGTCATTATGTTAGGTCCAAATAAACCATCCAAGTGATGAATAATGATTGAAGATATATTTTAGATTTTTAGTTAAAATACGTCTCGCCTTCTTCCCCTCTAAAATAAAAATTTACCTCTGCTAAGCACTGAACCGTTGGAATCTACTTCTCTCAAGCATAACTGACTACTATTTTAGACAAAGAATTCTCATTGAGCTAAACTTTCTCCAAAAGTAACCACTTTTTTCAGTTTTGATCCGTTTTGAATGATTGTCCCGAGGGAACTTTAAAGACAAGTACTATGGATGAGTTAAGAAAATTTATTTTCGTTTAGCTAACCATAATTTCTGTCTCTCGCTACTAATTAAAGCAGTATATGTTACTTATCTTCTCGTCAAAAAAATTTAAGTTCTTAAATTGATTTAGAGTCTCGCATCTTCTCGTAAGCATAAGCAACATTCAGAACAGTGGCCTCATCAAACTTTCTTCCCACAATCATCATACCAACTGGTAAACCATCACTGAAACCGGCGTTGATTGACAGGGCTGGGTGTCCTGTGACATTGAAAGGACCAGTATTCTGACAGAAGTCAAACGCCGTTCCTAAAAGAATTAAGTGTGAAAAGAATGCGTAGGTAATCATATATGTGAATGATAAAATCGGACGCGTAGTGCAACCGTCGGCGAGTAACCGTCATGACTATTGACGTTTACAAAAAGGGTTTGAGGGCAACGTCCGATATCCAATTGATGAAAAGTATGGCATGAATTGGAAAAATAAAAGACTCGTGAGTTTTATGTATTCATAACTTGAGGCATAAGTCAAACAGTTTACTTTACTTTCTACGACAAAATGAACCTAATAGATTGTTGCCGTGTGTCTGTTCACTCAAAAAAGAAGAAGCGCACATGGTGTAACTGAGTGTGTCGCTGATCATGCTGATGTTCTTAATTTATTTTAACGTCCTATGTGATCTACTATTCTACAGACCCACTGTGAGATAAAATCGATTTGTTTTGTATGAGAAAAAAGTAAAATGCTGTTAGTGGTGACGTCATTTCATCATTCTGGCTGTGCTCAAATAGATCATATGTAAAAACCAATTAAACTCATTTCATAAAACGTGAACTGGACACCTTATGGATATTAAGGTTTTTCTACAGAATAATCTTGGATAAAACTTGTTCAAATGTTTGCGTAATTCAGCTTTGGGCCCCAATGGGAACTGAATTGTGATGTCTGTGTCCGCTAAAAAGTCTCGTTTTATGGTATATATGGGAAGGGAAAATGGCTGGTTTTCGCTTTTTACCTCTCAGTAATGTCTGCCCGCTAATATTTGTTAGATGTAGGTTTCAGAATAAACAAATATATAGCGCTAAAAAATATATTTGGCCAAAAAATATCGACTAAACCTCAATTTCATGTAACCTTAATGCAACTGGTATACTTACACGATGCCCAGCCTAAAACCCATCTGTGGATTAAACATGCACAAGAAAAATCACCCTTCATTAACACAGACCGCGCTCAAAAATCCATTTTGAAAATGTCAGGCTACAGGTGCACCACCGCCTCCACTTCATTCCTTGTTCCGCCAAGTTTGGTAAAATGGTTTAACACCAACGGTTAAGAATTGCTTTCCCCACAGGACTTACCAAAATTAAGTTGGCTTCTGTCTTGAACTTTGGGAGGCTTTGTAACTATCGTTGGTAAAACCAGAACATCGTAAGATTCCAAAGCTTTATCATATTCCTCGCACAACTTTCGTGATAAATTTATAGCCTTGCCATGAAATACTCCTCGGAATTTTTCATGCACATAAGCACCAAGCATGACTGTTAACTTTCCGGCAGCACTCAGATCATTGGCATGAGATTGTAAACCACGGCCAATGGCCTTCTGAAGACTCGTGTCAACAAATCCTCTTGCGTCGGAATTATATCCTAAAACATACGAAAAAACACTTGTAAAATTCTGAATAGTCCCTTAGAATCTTGACTGCTTCCAACTGAATGGAAAATATGAGCATTTGTCAAAACATTTGATTAATGTTTTAGAAGCATTTGTCCGAGCTGAAAACTAACCATGTATCACCTCCTTCTATCCCCAGACAGGACGCTCGCAACATACCCACAGCTATTTGCATTATTATGTAAGATGCATCTCACACGTAAATTGTTGCATATGGCTTCGTTTCATTACCAAAGAGTTTATTATGTAATAATAATTTATTATGTAATATGCATTATTATGTAAGATGCATCTCACACGCAAATTGTTGCGTATGGCTTCGTTTCATTACCAAAGAGTTTGATTTTCTTTAACTCAGTTGGAAGAGCAGGTGGGCCTTCATATTTTTTTCAGGTCCCACGCTTGTGACGACTTGACCCTAAGCAATATTCTCTATTTAGGGTATTAAACAATTTAAGCCCAAAAACGTAAAAAGTAAGAATGCATAACTTTACCAAATGGAATTCTTGGTAACAAAAAAGCTGCTGTCTAGTAACAATCGAACATCTATAAAATTAGTAATGATCATTAGCTTGTTACGTTTATGAACGAGTGAAACGGTTTATCGGTATACTTACCACTGAGTAGTCTGCAACCGCCTTCTGAGCAAATTGCGTCGCATATAAGAATTCCTGTTGAGAAAGAGAGAAAAAAGATGAGTATAAAGCTCATTCACATGACACCGAAAATATGGCAAATGTTTAAGTGAATGATACTTAGGAGACACCTAATTGGTTGGTATTGACACAGTATTTTTTAAAGTCATTTTCACTGGGAAAATATGTCAACCTGAACTTTTAATACATTACCATCAAAATGCATTGGCACTGAAACGTTTTCAACAGTAGCCCCCAAAGTTGAAAACCGGCCAGCGGCCTCCCTCACAAATGACATAATTTCCGTGTCAGCTCCAGGCATCTCAAAACCTTCTTGAAGAACGCCGATCCGTAAGGTGGAAATATCTCCATTGAGCTATTATTCAGAGGATAAAGATATAGACGACAGATGTAAATAATAATAAAAAAAAACATCCTCGACTTCTCTCGGATATCGTTTTACTTTGTCTAAGTAAACAATTATTATAATATATATAACGCGAGATCAAAGCAGCGGTAATGCTCACGTGCAGATTACGGATTATAAAAATTAGGATGATCACAAAAGTTCACAAAAGTGTCGTGGCGACTCTGAGGGAGTCTTAAAGAGTAAATTCAATGATAAGCATTAGAAAATTTTGAAGAACAGCGAAGGTACAATTTAAAATTACCTTTAATTTGAGATTGTGCCGGAAAGCCCCAGGTAACCTCAATTTCACATCTAATTTACAATAAGGCAACACGGCAAGGCTTCAGTTTGAGGTTTCCCCGTAACGACCTCACTCTCGGTTACCAGGAAGTTGGTATACACAAAAACAGTGGACAGCGTTGAAGGCAAGCTCTGATTGGCCCCTCAGACTCAGATTATCTTTTAATATTCATATTCCAAGCAACTCGCGTGGGATTTTCGCCCGAAAATATTGTAATCGTTGCAGGAATGAATTGGTGAAAATCATCTTTTTGTGCGAAAGTATCTCACTATTTTAGTATATACTCAAACAAGTATTCGCCTTAATGTTGGTGGTCAGCGGTGGATATTAACAAGGGCGCGAGGCGGCTTGGTAAACTCACCACCTTCCTTCGGTGAATAGCTGTTAACTATAACTAGTTATTATTTTGTTGATGCTATGCTCCTTAACACCGCTGTCATCTGGGTCAATTTTGCGCAAACTGTTATGAACAAAAATTTGTTACAAAGATAATGTAAAGTCAGTTCTGATCTTTTCTAAGACACGATGCACGCAAGTGTTCTTCGTTTACCTCATTGATGTAGGAATTTGGTTTACCACGGTCACGTGGTTGTCTTGGATCCAGGTCTCCATCCAATCCTGCTATCACCTTCGTATAATTTTAAAATGAAACTTAAGTGCATTATATTTTAACTTAACAGAACTTCGTTCACTTTTATAATTTGGAAAAAGGACACGTGCGTTTTTTACCTCCAACGAACCCAAATTGGACAGACGAAGAACGGAACAATGGCCACATAATTTTTTGGGGGAAGGAACTTCAGCAGAAAAAAAATATTTTTATACATTTCAACGAAAGTGGTACATTAAGAAAATCGTCCCAACCGTAAAGATAAATGAGAAAGAGAGAGGGAGACCAACAAAGCTATGAAAGAAAGGGCGCATAGCGGACGTTTCCACAACGGCAGTCACAGAGGCTGGAATAAGGGTGCTGAATAGAGAGAGTTTCTAAAGGTTGGTCAAAGATCCAACGCCTGATGAGGAATAGAAGGAAAGAAGACCAAGATTTTACGAAGCAGTGCTTTAGAGAGAATTTACAGGTAAAGGCAGGTTGCTAAGGCTTCCTAAAGAAATTTGGGTACAGGTTATTTTCTTGCCGTTAAAAAAAGGCACCTTTTTTTTTAAATGAAGATGGGGCCACAGGAACAACAGAAACCCATACTAGTTGGTTATGTCCTTATGTAAGCCTCCAAAATAATTTGATCTCTCTTAGTAGCAAATCGATGAGTAGTAGCTACATGGTGCATGGCAAACAGCATAGCTACAAAGAAAGATCTGAATTGTTTTAAAATAATATATTATAAACAGCTACTTTACCTCTAAGAGCAAAGCTACATCCGAGACGGTCCTTGCCATAGGTCCCGTATGATCCAGTAAGAGATTTATAGGTACCATTCCCGTATAAGGTACTAGGCCGTATGTTGGCTTCAATCCCACAATTCCACAAGCAGCAGAGGGGATCCTGATGGACCCCCCTTGATCACCACCCATGGCCATGTCCGCGTATCCACCCGCCACCTGTCATGAATTGGTAGTTACCATCAGATGACATGCAGTATAGTATAATACAATGAGAGTGGTTAAAGTTAGTCAGGAACCAGTCGTCATTTTTAAAAATACGGCTTAAACTTAAGATTAAAGAATTTTATTGTTTCTCGTTCTTTACCATCTACAATGGTGTATGTTCCTATTTGATTCATTTCTGTATTTTTATTCCATCCAGCTCATTTTCAGCGTTTTTCTTTACTATGGAGGTAATATTTTCCCTTCCAGAAAACGACCCCAAAATATCGTGATGTTGTTCTGTTCAGCTATTGAAGAAAATTACTAGGCCCTCTTGGCCCTATGTAATTAATTCACCTGGATTTGTGCCCTTTTTAATCCAGTTCATCAGGGGTTTCAATAACTTTCATCGTAGGGGGCCGCCGATGGTTCAGCAGGCGGCTGTGCCGTAACTAAGGCGACAGCCTAACTGCTCGCGGGCTCAAAAATGGTGGCTAGAGATGTTACAGGCGGCCATAAACAGCCGTTAAGCGGCTTTTATTTAAACCCTTTCACATGCCTTAATGAAAAGAGCATGATCATTAGAGCACATTATTAATCAATCCAATGACACAAATAGGCTCACCAGTGCTGCTGAGCCGGATGAAGACCCGAGAGCCATTCTCGTTTCATTGTGAGGGTTGACAACAGGACCCGTGAATGCGGTGCAGCTAGTAGCAGTAAAACACCACTCCTCACATACGGCTTTCCCTGTGATTATCCCTCCAGCATCTAATATCCGAGTCACCACAGTGGCATCATGATCCGGGACATAATGTTCTAACATCCGGGATCCACTAGTCATTGGCAGTCCAGCCACTGAGATGTTATCTTTGATAGCGATGGTTTTTCCTTGGAGTTTACCGCTTTGAGCGCCTATTACGTCACAACGCCAGGACCTGAAATTCTCGGGAGTAGCTTTTATGAGCTATTGATGAATGACTCGTGAAAACGAAAGATTACTCTCGACCGATTGCCGTTCTGTGAAAGCGCACTTTCACCAACGGAACTCGCCGCTAGCGTGCTGGATTAAAGATTTGATTTTATGATCGAGGAGACCGTTAGTTAGAAACAGAAATTGGGTACCCAATATCATGAAAGAGAAAAAACGTTTATAGAGAATTATTAATCAACACATAGTCTGCATAGTTAAGCTCGTTGGCAAATTTAAAAAATTTCCCTTCCCACCTATCCTCCCTTTCTTGTTGACAAAACCAGACTACCCCCCTCCCCTTAAGAAGCACTGCGATTGAACATAGACCAGTGCTCATGGCTTTATCACATAAAATCCTTTCTCAACGCCGATGAAGCAGCTGATCGACAAGAAGGAAAGAATAAAGCAAACAGACATAAAGAAATACGCACCACGCATTGTAAGGGTTTTCAGCTGGCCCTGGCCTGTAACCGGCTTCCCGCGGATATTTCACAGGGAGTCTAGACTCTGGTAAGTCGCATAACCGCTGATAAGTATGACGGAGAGTACTGGTCATCGCCTCTGCGGAAGAAAATTTTTTATCTTAGAATTCCGTTTCCAAACAAAACGTCATCTCTCAATTTCTTTAATTGGCTCTCCATTACAGGAGAGTGTGAGTGGGGTTAACCGACTAACGACAAAAGGCGAAAAATACTACCGACTACCGACAAAACGAGAAAAAAATTATCGGTTTGCAGCTGACGTCATACATTTATGCAAATTAAGCGTCCGCCATGTTGGTGCTCATCTCAGGTGAGAAATTTCATGCAAATATATCGCCATCTCTACCGTGCCCTCTTTCAAATACTTTGTTTTATGGACATTCCCGGTGAAAAAAATTCAGAATCAAAAGAGAATATTCTCCTTAGGATACCTGTGCTTTTGAAAGTCTTCTTCAAGGAGCAGAGATTGTTAACAAGATTGTAGTTGTGGCGAAGGTGAGACATTCGCAACGGATGAACGATCTTCTTGTAGACAATTGGGTTGTCGCAGAAAGTGAGACACAAATGTACGTCAAGAAAAAGGAACGAATATAGTTTGAGACCGAGACCGAGACTTTCCAAATTACGCACTTCGCCTCGTGCCACCCACCAGGCGTAAAATACGGTTCATTAAAGGCAAGTAATAAGATTGCCTAGAACTACCTCTTGGAAAAAAACATTTGAAGTAGGCCGTTTGAAATTCAAACAAAGCCTCGAAGCAAGAGGGTACCCAGAAAACATCTTAGAAAGGTGTCTGTCTGGAGGTCAACTTTGCCTCTTGACAATCGGCATATAAACATACACAAAAGCCGAAAGGTCACGAACGTTTATTGCCTTTCGTCACAACCTACCACCCGGCAGTTAAAAATTTAAAACAAATATTGATGGAACAGTGGAGTCTGATACACAATCAGCCCTTGCTGAAAATAGATTTTACAAAACCTCCGATCTTTTTTTAATGAAAAGAGAAAATATCTTTAAAACATGCTTGTGAGAGCAAAAAATATTATTCAGAAGACGGTAATGCGACGCGACCACGAAGGCCACACAGGGAGTCCGTACTGGTCTATCTTTACCTTTATTCTCACATCGTGTCGCTGCGACTTATCGCTTGTATCTACTTTCTTCTCCTCCTTGTTGTCAATTCTTCTTCGAAGGAAGACTTATTTTTAATAACTGATGGTATTCGATAAAATCCAATCCCTTTGTCCCGATCACTTCTGCTGCCGCAGCCGAAACTACACAAAGAACCATGTCTGCTTTCTCACTCACACCTTAATACAAGCGCATTTGTAACTATTTGTTTGGGCACCAACAAGGCGGATAGCAACCGTCATCATGACAAAAGTCACGTGGGTGAAAACCAAGAATTATCGACTACCGACAGAAAAAAAATTAACCGACTACCGACATGGGCCGACATTATCGATATTTGTTTTCACAAAGATGAGATCAGAAGAGCATTTTGTATTTTTTCTAGTTTACGAAGTATCCACATGAAAGGTAACTATAGAATTTCCTATTACCTTCTTTCTTTTTGGCCGGAAGAGCAGAAGCAATGAATATAATGTAATGAATAACGCAACTTGACAGCAATTACTGTTTAGCTTGCCAGTCGTTGTCAGAGAGTTGCATTTATTACAAGTTCCTTAATGATACAACTTCATCTGCATTGGTTAATCCCAAAACTGCTTCTGAATTCAAACGGGATGACGAGGTCTGTGATTTTTTTCGTCCATCAAATACCTTGGGGGTGAGAGAACAAGAAAGTTCGTCAAAGGGCCAGGCTTCCTCGGAACAGGGAGAGGCGGCGAAAAAGAATTCAAATTATTCGTGGATTTTAACTTGTGTGGACCTTCCTTAAACGCGATAAAAAGATGCCAATCAGGCTACACAACCGAGAGTGGAACGATCAAGCCTCATCTGCTGTCGCTCTTCTCCTTGTGTCAGCATCCAAAAGCAGATCTACGTGCAATTGTTGATAATAAGAAAGTACACGTTATCCCAGTGTCCTTGGCGAGCGACGGGACGGCTCTGAAGCCTGGTCTAGAATACGACCCACGGCAAAAACCATTAATTGGCCTCACGCATAAAGTGGACGAGAAATTCGTAAAAAAGCATCCTCTTCTAGACCCTGAAAAGGTAAAGACCAATCTAATCACCAGTGCAGACGTAACAATTGCGACTTCGTTTGATAACGGTGCCGCAATACCCGCGGCGGTTTTTTCCGACCCAAATCCGTGACTGGAGAAGAAATTTTTTTCTGCATGAAAGATAGCACATACCTATGAGAATTGCTTGAAAGGTCAGCGTAGTGTTAAACATATTGTTTCAAGTGAAACAATTGTTTAGCAAATAAGCAAATGCGAGGAGTGCCCATCATCAAAATCGGTCTGTGCGACCTGCAAGGATAATGGACAAGTTTCTCAAATCTCATCGTTAAGGGCATGTGACATCTGTTTAGGTAGAAACTTGATGTGTCAAAAGTTAGTCGTTATGGCAGTAGCAACTGATTGCGAGGAGTGTAATAAGAAGGCGCTTGTTTGCTTGAGTGAAACGTCGGCAACGAATGGTCCACAGGGAACTGTGTCACAGAAGACTTAAGTGTTTCTTTGCTGAAAAAAGGGATGGACAGACTGTATATGAGCGTGATCGACGTTGATCCAGAATTTGCGGACGACATACTGATGAAAGAATGGTTAGAGAACTACAGTACACCAACAGAAGGTTAGGAGTGAGACAACAAAAGATAAAGCTGGGGCCTTGCTGCCTGCTGTCTACGCTGTTCAACCCACCGCCAACGAGTCTGAAGAGAGACTTCGATTCCCTGAGGAAATCGAATCAAATCATTCGATCGAATTCCGTACCACAACCAGTAGTCAGTATACAATTTGTGGATGATGGGGATGCTTCTGAGATGTTCGAGGATCACAGAGAGGTACAAATTGATGAATATGAGACAGATTCTGATGATGAAGACACCGAAAATGAAGAACATCTAGAGCTTGTCAAGAGAGCGTGTATTACCCGATTCGGCACAGAGCTGTTCGTGCATTTGTGCGTCTCGACTTGTGACAGTAAGTAGTAAATGACATTTGTATTTATGACGCTTGCAACGGTATTATTGCTTCGGGAGGATATTGGGACTGAGAAACTGGGATAAATACGCAAAAACAAAACCAGAGTTAATGAAGTTTAAGGGCAATCAGATGATGCAATCTTTCAAGTTACAAGTTTTACACGTTATAAGGGGCTCAAAGTCTTGAAACTAGGTGAATTTTATAACAAACATTAATAATTAACATGAATTTTTAATTATTAACTGAAATTTACCGATAACCGACAAAGATCGAAAATTTCAACCGACTACCGACAAAGTGACTGAATTTTAACCGACAACCGACGAGTGGATCCCCCCCCCCCCCCCATTCACCCTCTTACAGGAACTGTTACCCCTTAAAATGTACTTGACGAACATTCTCTCCCTTTTGGTGTAGTCCGGATCCGTTGCGCTGGTCAAAAAAAAAAAAAGTGGAGTTAGGGATGATGTTGGCGCGCCGCGTGGAACTATCAGAGTTCTCACATCCAGAGTTCCGCGCGGCAAGGCGCGCTAATTTTTGTACTGATTTTTTAGACTCGCATGACGGACTTTGCCAAAAAGCATAGACTGTTCGTAGACAAAAATTGTAACAACTAAAACTACTGAACATGGAAAATTCCTGAAAAGACAGCTACCGTAAGTGTACGTTTATTCACTAAAATGCAGTATTTAAAATATTATTTAGTGATTAATGATATTAATTAAGTCTTTTTGTTTCAGTTTCAGGACGTGAGTTGTCCCTTGGAAATCAGATTCCCTGATTTGTAATGGTAATTGAACTGAGTGGAGTGCAATTTGGGCTGAAATCATACGCGTGATTTCAAAATTGAACGAGCGCGCAGCGCGAGTTCGATTTGAAATCACAATTATGATTTCAGACCAAAATTGCACAACACGAGGTTCAATTACCACTTTATTACATCCATATTGAAATCGCCCAAATACAGGACTTGGTCAGTTCAAATATTTTATTAATGCAATACTGAGCCGGTTTGAAATTAAATTCATCCACTTTTTGGGAGGAAAAAGTGAGAGTTTTGGAAACAAAAGTTGCAAAATTTGCTACATGATACTCCATGTCTTTCATCTTCCTGCGATTTGATCGGTTATTTTAAACAAGCCTTGAAGTCTGATTGGTTGTTTTGTTTTTAGTGTGGCCTACTCATTAGCTGGGGAAAAGATGTGATTTAAAGCAAAAAATGATGCGATTTGTGAATAAATCACACCAATTAGAGCCAATCAGATTACAGGGACCACCATTGATTTCAAAATGGCTGTAATAAAAAACTGAATCGTCGCTTAAAAATTATATAAGAATATGGCAGATTCCTCCCTTAACCTTTGGAAAACCCTCTTTCCTCTTCTCCGCCCCTCCCCTTCTCCCTCTCCCCCCCCCCCCCCACCTCCACAAGTAACATCTCCCCCCTACTGTTTGTTTAAACGCAGCGCAGCCCGCAAGCAAAGACGAAAAGCTGAGTCACGCAACGCCTTATACTCGCTCAAGACGTTGCACTGCAAAAACGAATAATTTATTGCCCGTTTGGCGAAAATTCAAAACTTCGTATTTCCACCGAGTTTCCTTGAGGAACACAATTAAAACACACGAGCGGAGCTGATGTTTAACCCCTGTGCTAGCACTGTCCTGTCTGTAGAGTTCTGTGCGAACTGTGAAATCATTGATAGTGAAAACCAGGCTAAAAAGAAACTACTTACCTAAATAAACGGATATCTCCTCGTCTTTAATAACAAAGCCCATTCGTCGAGATAGTGACCTTATCTCTTCAGCACTGGGCCCCTGTAATGTGGATCCTTCAGTTCGGTTCGCATCCATTGCATGTTAAGGATGCTCTTAATTTCGATCAGAGGAAAGAAAGTGCGATCTTAATAACCCGGTCAGCGCTCTATCATGGGAGTCACGCAAAGACGCCTTGCATGATCACCTCGTGACCGCCTATTGATTTCTCTTGACCAGTCCTAGTTCGAAAGCTTTTTGTTTTAAATTATATTATCCACTTGTGATGATATAAATTTAAAACAAAAAAGCATAGGATAGGATAGGATTTGTCTTCATCGCAATATCTAAGCGAACAACGACCCCCAATTTAGTACATGAAAAGATTATAGCTTCTGTCGTCATTTGCATTTCACAGTTGGCCGCTCGCCCGCCTATGGACATTTTCGGCCTTAGCGTAATGGCGGCGTTAATCTGGTGAAGGAATAACTTATCGAGTGCTGTTTTAGATAACATTGGTCGGTTAAGTATTATAATTAGGTGGCGTCCACAAAAGATGAAATCCACGTACAAGGAAAAAGTGGTTAAACCTCCAAGCACTGCTCAACTTACCAAAATATCTACCGAGCTTGGTTACGACTTAGGACAAGATGAAATTCTAGAATACAAAGGTTAGTACCGTCAAATTAGACAGAAGCAACCATTTTTAATTTCTAACGCACATAAACATCACCCTTGTTTTGTGCTCCACTCTGTAAATAAATATTTTTACCGACTTTTCACACCGGCGTGATTGCGCGATCGGCTATACGTGTCCTCTGTATATTAATGTTAGACTATGATTGAGAAGTCTCCTTGCGGTTATCACACGATATTCCAGAAACTTCAGTCAGCATGTGAAAGGAACTCACAGTTTTGAAGCGTTCAAATTGGAAATTTTCAAAATAAACGGAATTTCTTGAGTGGTAGAGGTAGACGAATGTTCGTATGGTCTTCTATGAGGTAGGCATAAAATAAGGATTGTGGCTCAAAGACTAAGGACTACGGAATACGGAATACGGACTACGGACTACTAGCTACGGACTACAGACTACGAAATTACAGTCTGAGTGTAACACACAGGCTAGGTTATGAAAGAGGGAATGCATCCCGTGGACTGAGAACACAGAAATGGGAACAGAATGTGGATGAGGAATTACCAGCATTCATATTTTAATAGAGGACGTGTACACCGATTGGTGAAGTTTTCTCGTGGACTAACTTACTCGTTTCTGGCGCTATACAGTATTCAGAATTGATGTTTCATTAGTTTCTTGATCTAAGCGAGCTGCCATCACAGCGCATTTTCAGAAATATTCCCTCGGAAGATTCTTCAGGAGAGGTTTTGGTTATTGTTTCTTCCAAAGTAACAAACTTTAAAAGCTTGTGGTATCTGGCGAATATTTAATTAATCGTCGGTTGTTAGTCCATTGTCAAATGCAATAGTCTTGATACTGTTTAGTCAAACATCTATTATTTTAAGTAAATAAAGGGGGTAAGTTTTTTAAGAAACTGTGGCGCTGCGTCGGTGGGAGAGTATAACAAGGTAATTTAGTGTTAACGACTGAGTTGATGACGTTAATTGGCCATCGTAAAGAGTTAAAAGGCTAGCGTCGTCATATTCCCACCAATAGCGTAGCTCCATTTTCTGCATATAAACCCACATACAACCCACAATTCCTTCAATCGCTCTGATGAGGGGCTATCGCTTTACAGTGGCCAATTTACGTTATCAACTCAGTTGATAACACTAAATTTCCCTAATTAGTTTATTTCTTTAAAGATACCAAAAAATGGTCAGAAATTAAACTCGTGACCCGTGGTTTTGACTCATCGCTGAATAGTACTAGATATTCACTTCTGAACTGGCCAATCAGCGCGTGCAATAGCACTATTCACTTAATTGGTATCTACTAATAGAAAATACTGTATTTTTATTTTATCTGTTCGTAGTCGGTGTTTCATACAGATATGTTAAATTTTAGTGAATGTTACCGACGACCAGCAGGCCTTTTGGCTTAGATCTATGGACTGCTAAGCTCCCAGGAGTTCATGTTGGACTATTCATCGTATTGCTTAACTTTTGACACTCCTTTCGAGGCTCATACACTGTAATATTATACCATTCAGGAAATAGCTTTGCCGAGTCAGTCTACACAGTCTTGCATTTCTTTGAATCAACATAGTGTTGCTCATAACTCTTTGGGAGGTGGGAAGTTGGCGGAAACAGCAAGAAAGATGACCGTTTTTCTCTCTAAAATTAATTTAACCATCTCACTTGATTTAACAGACGTTATTGATGACTCACTTCAAGCAACGTATCAAAGGTTTAATGAAATACCCGATCCCAAACTACCTGTAAAATACCCCCGCACGCCAGGTTATCGACCGACCGGGCCCAAGGACAATCCTTATAACGCATGGTAAGTTAGACTTAAACAATGTATTACTTTGCTAATGTAGTGTGGCAGCTGAAACTCCTTGCCTACATCCGAATCACTCTGTGCAAAGGTCTGCAGAGTATATTTGACTTTCCTATCTCATTCACCTAAGGTACTGGCGCTGTGACATTCCTGGCGCTCCAAATGGAAAACTTCAGGGTAAATCGATCGCCATCAAGGACTGTATCTGTGTCGCGGGTGTTCCAATGATGATGGGCTCCCAGATATTAGAGGGTTATACCCCGGATGTCGACGCCACCGTGGTGACAAGGATACTAGACGCTGGTGGTCGTATCATGGGGAAGGCTGTTTGCGAGAATTTATGCAACAGTGGAGGTAGCTTTAATGCGGCCACCGGTCCTGTAGTTCACCCGCTTGATGAAACAAGAATGACAGGTGGATCCTCTTCAGGGTGTGCTGCTCTGGTATGATTAGTAAATGGTGCATACATTCTAGTCCAGTGTAATGATCAGCATGTCGTTCTCCACAGACACCTCAAGTTCATATCGCAGAGCTCATGATAACTGACTGCCCACCGTTTTGAACGCTGAACTGCGGGTCGAGAAGTCTGGGTTCGAGATCCGGCCGGGTCATTGTGTTGTGTTCATGTGCAAGGGACACCTTACTCTCCCCACCCAGGAGTATAAATGGGTACCAGCTAATTGTCGGAAAGCCTGAAAAAATGCCGGGGTCAACCTTGAGATGAATTGGCATCCCATCCACGGGGATACATTCCGGCCGTAAGAGCACTTGGCTCGACTGTCCTTTAACCTTTTCAGGAACATTAGTCCTTGCAAATATGTAGACCTCTGAGCCCTCTCAGACAAGTATCCCTCTCCTTCTTCTAGATCTTCAGCGTTGTGTTAACAGAGGACATAAATGAACCCAGACACACATAGAGTAGAACACAAAGCTCCCACGTATTGTGGTCTGTAACCTCATTCGTGATATAATCAGTAATGCCGAAGAAATTTCCAATTTTGCATGAGAAATATGTTCTTCACGTTTAATTTATATTCTCGTGAGCTTTCAGGTGGCAGGAGGTCACGTGGACATGGCGGTAGGTGCTGATCAAGGTGGCTCCATTCGTAATCCAGCAGGACGTTGTGGCATTGTGGGGTTGAAGCCTACTCTAGGTCTTGTTCCATATACGGGTATTGTACCCATGGAATTCAGCCTCGATCACGTAGGCTTGATGGCCAAAACTGTGCACGATGTAGCGTTATTACTCGAGGTTGGTATTTTGGGAAATTCTTGATAAAACGCGTTGAAATAATGAGGGGCATGACAAAAAAAATACGCGAGGCGGTGGATGTCTTTGATTGCGCGCATTTCGCAAAGCGCGGGTTTTCTTTAGAACCTTGCTTTTCTCACACAGGTTTCCCTAACGCTCTTTTTCCTCACATGCGTTTCGACTATATTATCTTGGCCTCATTTCTCCATTTTTTTCTTTAAGATATTACATGGATGAGTTGTGAGTTGAGAGAGATTTTCATTTAATCTTTAATTTTTTTTAAGCGTCTGGTTTTCACAACATCTCAAGTTGTATTTCTTGTTACTGCAATAATCGTTGTTAATCTACGTTTTTGCTGAACTGTTTGCTCTCGAAAGCCGTAATTGAAAATGCTATCTGGTATCTCTCTACGTACTTTCGTCGACGTAAAGTATTCTGAATCAGTTTAACTGTAATTTTTTTTATTGAAGGTTACAGCTGGCTCAGACGATGGTCTTGATTATCGTCAGCCTCATGAACTGCAGGTGGAAAATTACGTAAATCAGGTGACGAAGCTATCTTGTTTCCAAAGCCGTGATCTGTTTGGTCAGCGTCACAATTTTAACGAGCACTTTCTGAAACAAATTCACCTTGTCTTCTGATTGGCTGGTTTGACTGCGGTATAAATAAGTGGATTCTTTACGAATTTTTCTATCGACGGCAACAATCAGCTGTTAACTTTCTTGCTAGAACTTCCCACTATTCTCCTATGACTTTCAACTGAAACTTTTTCGCCCTTTTGAGGAAATAAGTCATGCTAAATGTTGATGTAGAATGCCTAATAAACTAGCACTTCAACGCAGTTCCTCGATAGGTATTTGCCATTTACAGTTCACAGTTTGCCGCTTAGAGTTTATTGCTTATTGTTTGCCTATTACCGTTGCCGTGATTTATTTACCTTTTCCCGTTAACGTTTTGCCGTTTTGTGTTTCCATTCACCGTTTACAGTTAATCGTTTATCGTTTATCGTGTATTATTTATCATTTTCCAATCACCATTTATCATTTTTTGACAGCTTACGAGTGAAATCTCTCATCTTCGACTCGGACTTCTTACGGAAGGCTTTTCTCATCCCCAATCTGAGCCCGATGTTGACCAATGCATCAAAAGGGCCGCTAAACACCTGGCTACAGAATCGGGTGCGACCCTACAAGATGTCTCTGTTCCAATGCATTTGGATGGTAAGTGTAATTTGTACTTTGTGATGATCGAAAGCAATAAATCGGCTACCTTGATAGTATATATTGCAATTACTCCTTTCCAATCTGAGCGTTTTAGGGACCAGCTATAAGTTTTATTACCGTTTGAGGAAGGGCTGAGGATTTCGGGGGGAATAACAAGATTTTCAGGGGGGAATGGACGGAGAGATCAGTCGTCACCTACAGAGTATAAAGGGGGAGGGAGGGGAACTTAAGAAAATTGACTGCCAATTTACTGTCAATGAGGGGGGATCAGACGAAAAATATTACACAGCCTTTTGGGGGATCAGTCAAATTTTATTGTAACATAACCAAAATCCTCCCACTGGTCCCTTATTCCATACTTAGTAAGTGAGGCTTGTATTTTGTTTTTTCTCTTAGCAACTGTTATCTATGACGCATTTACTGAAGGAGGACTCTGGCCTGACAGATTTTTTGAGACAAACGGTAGGTCCTGACCCCACTGAAAATAAAGGAAAAAAATATGAATGAAGTAGAAACAGCAGCCAAACGTCTCCAGGAGTTTACAACGGTGTATGCCATGGGAAGAAGCCTGTAGAACAGGTGTAATTCGTAGACGTTTTTCAGGCGCTCTCTACCTCGCGCGTGACTCCCGCTTCAATTTTGCCTCGCGTTTGCCTGGCCGTCAAAATAAAATACCAAAAATGACACCTGTTCCGCAGGATACTCAGAGAGAGGTAAGATACCTGATTGTTTGGAGCGTGGTATGGAAGGGCTGGGTTTGAGCTCAGGCCCTGTTCTTTTCACTGTGTTCGAGGGAAAGACAGTTTACCTTTGATACAGTCGACTCCCGTTCTTGCGGACACCCTCGGGTGGGTTGTGGGGGGATTTAGTGTCCGTAATAGCGGGAAAAAAATTGTTTTGTCTCTTAACAGATGAAATAATATGTAGCTACGCAAACAAAGTTTCTGACGTAACCGCACTCAATTGAAGAATGGTTTCCTTGTTTTCTTTTATCGTAATGTAGCTGTATACTTTGTGAGTCAGGATTTTGGACGAAGCACTTCAGAGAAAAACAAGTGAAATGTCGCGCTGGGGGGCATGAAAGTGTCTGCATTTCCTAAATAGCGAGAGTCCGTGATATCGGGAATTTATTTCAGCCATGTCTTCATGCGTTTCGCCGGGGCCTGGCTCTTGTCCGCAATGGCGGGGCGTCCGTAATAGCGAGGTGTCCGCAGGGCGAGAGTCGACTGTACACAGCACATCTTGCATTATAGAACACGAACGGTAGCTAAAAGCTGAAAGCCTTAGTTGGCCCGTTTACATGGGTGAGGGAGCCCAAGTTGGTGAGGTAACCCACCTAGGTGGGGTAACTTACCTGTCCACATAATCTATAATTTTATGACGATTACGTTTACATGATAGGTGGGGTAACCGTGTGCCTGGAGGGGTTGCTCAGTCTGCCGGGTAGGGTAACCTTGTCAGCCGGGGTGACAATTTGCCATGTAAACGTCTCAAGATGGGGTAACCTACCCAGCCGGGGTCTCGTTCATGTCAAATTTCCAAGAGCACCAAGAATTTCTCATCCCTCAGAGTCCTCATCCCAGCACTCCCGTGCGGTAAGATTGGGTGTAAACGCGGGCTATTTTTCGGCCACGGCTGAATGGGTTATCTCAACTACCTGGGGTTCTCCATCGCCAATCAATCGATGTAATCGCTCTGACGAAGGGCTAACGCTCGAAACGTCAGCTTTTTTACCCTTTACGGTGGCTAATTTACGTTTTCAACCCAGTTGTTAACACTAAATTACCTGCTAGGCCCTAAAACACTTTGAAGACAGCTTGCGATAGACCACTACTACTTAACATGAAAACTGTGAACACTCCTTCAGTTTCTCATTTGCATTTACTCTGAAGGCTATCAGGTTACCAGTCTCCAGAAATGGTTTGCACAAGGACTAAAGACTCGAGCAAATGATATCAGCGCCGACTTCAAGGTCGCCTCTATCAAAGGAAGATACTTGCAAAAAAATTATAACGATGAGTTTTTCTTTAAAGCACGCAATCTAGCGTGGAAGCTAAGAACAGTGTTTGACGAGGCACTGACCAAAGTCGACGTGTTGATAATGCCTACCAATCCGAAGAAAGCCAGACCATTACCTCTTCCAAATATTCCTCTAAGAGGTAACTTTATTAATTAATTGATAAACCATAAAAAATGAGTAACTAAGCAGTGTAAGGTGCAGCCCTTTTTATAAAACAAGTTTTTTCTGCATGAAACAAAGAAAGAAAAAGAAAAATAACATCGGTCTTCTTCGGGAAAAAAAAGTCTTTTACGGCCAAGATATTTGTTCCTCTTCTGAGAAATACGTTGTTGCCTTAATAACCCTTGCACCCTTGCAACTAGTATTTAATTTGCTCTTACAGTATCACCCCTGAATCCCACACTAGTGTCACAAGGAGAAAGGAAATGATCACCGCCGAAAAAAGCTCTTGATTGTTAAACAAATTCCCCTTGTCAGCATCTTTGGAAGTTTATGGAGAATCTTATGGAAAATTTGAATACTGTTAGGGTGAAAAAGGTTTATAAAATTTTAAATTCATGCAGATTTTCGTTTGTTTATGAGGGTTTCTTTCTTTATTGGCCTACTAATCTCGTTCCCAGATCCTACCGTGAAACTAAAAATTTATACCATTGTTAAACCGGGAAGGCCTGGGTACGAGATTTAGGCAGTACATATCGATCGATAATATGGTAAACTTCATCGGTAAAAATTACATGGGGTCTGGTGTATGAGAAACTGCATAGATTAAGAATAAAGTCGAGGAAGGCTGCTGTTAGTGTTAGATTGACAGCAAATTTATCTTTTGGTTTGCTTCTAAATTATTGTTATTACTGAACTTTTCTCAATTACCAAATCTTTGAGTTGTATCTTTATTTCCGTCATTTAATCATTCTTAAATTTCTTTTCTCTCCAGAGTATCTGCAATGTTGTAGTGAGAACTACGTAAATACATGCACCTTCAATATGACGGGTCACCCAGCCCTGTCAATCAACGCCGGCTTCAGTGACGGCTTACCAGTTGGTATGATGATTGTGGGAAGAAAGTTTGATGAGGCCACTGTTCTGAATGTCGCCTACGCTTATGAGAGGATCAGAAAAATGTAGACTAAACGTACTTTTGTTTTCTGATCTTAATTTTGCTAAAGTTTTGATAGATAGGCTCAACATGTTGATGTTCCTTTCTGTACAAGGGATAAGGAAAATTTGATACAGTTATGCAAACCAGAGACACAGTCGAGGCAGCTGTCATTCTTATTTGATCACGTGCAAATCTGTGATTCCAGTTTATTTCAAGTTTGTGATGAAATATTGCTTGTCTAACGCGGATAAAAAAAAATTAGCTCCCCTTTTCGTAAGCGCGATAACAAGGCCGCTTCTCTGGAAATGAGCCTGCGCACACCCCTCAAAGTCACTTTTCCGGGGGGGGGAGGGATAGAACACCGGACTCGAGAAAACAGCAGAATTCGATCCTACCCTTCCCCCTACCACACATACACACACACGCACACACACACCCCAGTCTCAAACAAAGTTGACGGTACCATTTATTCTCCTGAGTAGAAAGATACACTATGAGAGGTGGAGGTTAATTAAGCCCCATTGAAAGTTCGCCCCTTTCTAGTTCTCCTCCACTTAGTAGCGATGACGGGGACGATCTTGTCATCGTGGGGGGCCGACGAGTTGGGAGCGAACTTGTAGACAGAGAGGCAAAAGTTAGGTGTCTTTTAACCCGTTCCAGGTCCCACCTATTACCGGCTCTATCTCGGGCGTTGTGGTGCTGTAAGAATAGGGGCCCTGGGAATGCGGTTGAGTGATTTCCTCATCATGATAGCACACAATGTAACCCTACCCAGCTCGAATCCAGATATTCTGGTCTGAAGGCCACTGCAAAGTTACATTGAAAGTATGTTGACAAAAAGAAGAGTAATGAGATATCAAATATATAATTTCATCCCTTTTATTTACTCAAGACCTTTAAGCCAGTTAATATTTTTTCCCTAAGAGACATTAGGCCACTTTTAAAGTGAAAGTCATTCCTCCTCCTCACTCTCGGATGTAGATGTTCCCATGAGGATTAGCGACATTGGTGAGCTGATTCAGGTTGTTGGTTCCGCATGGATCATGAGTTGGCCAATTAGTGCCAGTGTTTCCATCGAAATAGTAATATTCTTTAAGATTAGTATTACTTGAGGAACGAATGAGATCAGGGCCCACAGTCTTGCCGTTAGGGTTTCCAGCAGTAAACTCGATGAGACGGTCGGGAACCAGGCCTTCACACCTTGATGCGACGTTCTTAATATTGCGACACTGTAGATATCCTTCGCGCATATCCACCAGACTTCCGCTGCTTTCTGTACATGTACAAACGATCCAGTCATTGATGTTAGACTTTATCATGAACTCACGGCCAAGTGTCTTCCACAGGCTGAACTCCATGGCGTTGTAGTCTGTTTCACTGACGGGGGCGGCGGTGGACACGGGCACGTTAGCACCTGGAGCGTACCAGTTAGGACGTGGCGTGACGGCGTTAGATGCTGCCCTAAAGTTCCTGCAAAATGAAATGAGAAGTGTTTAAGAGTTAAATTTCCGTGCCAATAAGATAATTGCTTGTCACCTCAATCGTCAGATCTCCGAGGAAGAGAGTGTTCCTAAGCTCGTTCTGTAGCCGTGGCACCTTGTTGATTTGTAGTTATTCCGTATATTATCTAAAATGCTACGGTCCCGAAATGCCTCCTCCCAGATGAAAAACAAACAAACAAACAAACAAACAAACAAACAAAAACAAACAAGGGGCGTGGAGGGCTGGTATAAATTCACGTTTCCATTTTTTTTTTACAAATATGTTTCGCCGAAAATAGGGCTACAACGATCAAACAGAGATGTTAAGTCGATTGAAAAAAGTTCTAAACGTAAATGTCATTCGGTAAAAAGTCCCCAATAAGTGATGACTAGAGTGGCTCTGTGGTGAGCTCCGCTTATCAACAAAGATCTTCAGTTCTTATTTCACTTCCAACATGCTTGGTTAAGATGCCAGTGCAATGATGAGGAGTGGATCTCAACCCTTGATGCACAAGTTACCTATTATCTCAGCTTATACATTTTCCTACGGTTCTCTCGCCCCTGAGCGTCCAGTCAGGACCTAATTTGCTAAGTAAATTGAAGTTTAGGCGAATTCGTATTTGGACAAACTCCATGTCTCAGTTACCTATAGTTCGTAAATGTATAGCTGTATACTAGTGTCCAACCTCCATCGTCTGTTTCCTGATCGCAATAGGCCTGGAAAGCATTTGCACCATCAGGTTTAATCCAATATATTCCAGATTCTGTGTTCTTCTGTTTCTTTTTAAGATCTTGACAGGACTTAGCAGCGTTTTTCTTGTTCAGGCCTGTGGTATAAACGTGTCAATTATTATGATCTGAATATATTATGTTTCTTTAAAGCGAGTTCACTGAAAAGGAGCTCCTGGAGCTCTGAATCCGAGTGGAAAGCATTGGATCATTATCCAAAACGTAGGAATTTTCATCAAGGGATTTGCTGTCTTTACATCCCACTTTTGATTAAAAAAGAGATATTCTCTCCGTATAATGAGTTACAGTTATCCCTTGGCTTCTCGCCCCTAATTCAACTCGCAAATCATGATTATCCACGCGTATTGCAATTATGTTAAACCATCGAGTAAGGTGTAGTGTATGTATATTGTGAATATAGAGGTGTAGGCAAATATTTCAGGCACACTTACCATATAATAACTTTTTTTCGTCGCATGGTTTCTCAGTAGGCTTCAGAACTATTATTTTTATGAATAAAAAAAGTTGTAAGTGAAATGGGATAGTTTCTCCAACTTTCTTAATACCTGGCTAATGAAAAGTTAATGACTTTAAATTAAAAACAACAAGATCTTCTAAAATCACCAACTCACCAAAAATTTAATAACTAAAACGGTACTGATGCTTCGCCTGGCTAATATCAAGTACACTTTTTGTTTTATCATTTCTCTTAATTTGTGTATGTACAGACAGACCTGTATTAGTATTAATCATAACCATAACAATTTCCTCAAATGTGATTGGTGCATTAGCTGCTTTATTTTTCATTAATCATTCGGTATAGTTGTAATCGGACAGTTGGCTGTAATCTGACACATGTAATCTCACAATTGGCTGTAATCGAACACATATAATCGGGCAGTTGAAGCAGCCAATCATACTGAGTCCGTTCAGCTAAATCCACCAGTCACAGTATTGATCACAATAACCATAGCAACAATCACCTACCCTGAAAAAAAAACTGGGGAATTTCCAAAATGGAGAAATTTTTCACTTTAAAGATTGTCTCTACCGCAGATGTTTGTCATAAATGTATTTGTTTTTTTCGTAAATAGTAACGGTTATGGTTCATGGTAACAAGACTTTGTGTCGTTCAACTCATGATAAACAAATCGGACTTCCGCCTCGCGCTCATCCTATGTTGTAAACTCGTATGGTTACAGGCCGAATTGGACTCCACTCGGTCCTATTACCATTATGAATCAAAACTATAATAAGATTCTCGAATGTGATCGGTTATTACCGCCCCGATTTGAGCACTAATAGGACAGTGTAGGCGTCAAGCTTGTAACTGGACAGTGTAATGGGACAGTTGGCACGTCAGGCCTAATACGTGGACAGTACGTGTCATGAGCACGCGCTGTTGTCGCACATTTCGCCGAGTTGTTGTTGTTGTTTTTTTTTATTTTAAGACGTATGACCAATAACTAATTTCTTTCTCGGATTTTGTCATACTTTTGATTAAAAGAATATCAACAGTTGATATTCTTTTGTTTGGATTAATTGGTAATCAGAATCTGAGTGGAGTCCAATTCTCGTGATCAACAAATCAGATTCCCGCTTTGCGGTCGTCCGATTTTGTTAGTCACTAATATGATTGCAGACCGAATCCGGGTCCCTTCAGTCCTATTATCATTATCAATACTGTTTGCTGTCGCCTTAAATTTCTTGGACTAAAATGCAAAATAAAGACTTCTGTGATCATCTGTTGTTGTTGTTGTTGTTGTCTTAAAACTTCATTTCGAACAATAAAATAAAGTATGTAGCCCGTATACTGAGAAGTTCAATAAGCAACAACAAGAATAACTTAGCTAAACGCAAGGGTTTTCACCTTTTGATTTAAAAATCTCCCACGGAAAATTCATCGCTAGCTATACCTTTATTTCCACAATATCTTGCTCTTTTGATGCCTGGTCGAGGCAACTCATATATCCAAAATCCTTGACATTTCATAATCTTGATCGTTTGCATCTTATAACAGCCGCCATTTTGTGCAAAGCATACTGTTCCTTTAACAAATTCTCCTGAGCTCAGACCGTCAGGATGAGACGTGCGCAGGAAGCCTGGGTATGATGCACCGCACGATGGCGGCTCCAAAAATTTTCCTGTGGTCTTTCTGTAAAAGAAAATCAATCAAAATATTTAAATTAACAAAAAAATCACAACCTTTTCAGTTCTAGCAAAGTTGTGTGGTTTTTGCATGCCGCATTAGTAATTACCTTCCACAGAACCAAACGTCGATTTCAATTTAAATCGTTTTTGGACTCATCTTGGACAAGATGTCTGGAAGTCATCGTTTTAATTAAAAACATTCATTTTTACTTACTGTAATCTTTTGAGGGCAGAAACCAAATTTACAAGTGATTACATTAACGGGTCATATACTTACATGTCGGCCATTTTTTCTCCTGCGTCACCCGTGAATCGATACCATTCCTTTTTCCAGTCGTTGTTCCTGTCTGACATCCCCGTGTCAATGCCGTAACCTGCAGCTCGATTTGCTTCACCCAGCTTCTTATAATTATCACATGGACCGTAAGCACTGTCTGAAAAAAAGTTAACCGTTACGGTTATTCCACACACTTGCCTAATTCAGAAAGGGTTGTGCATTGGCGTAACAGAAAGAGAGAATGCAAAGATTTCTTATATTCGAATAAAGTGTACAACTACATGACGGCTTGACTTGGATAAAAATGAATTAAAAAAATTAATGTATCCCGCGCAAAACGAAAAATAGAGGGAATAAGAACTTCGATAGGGTGAACAAGTAAACAAACGATCGATTGCCGAACGAGTAATTCCGATAATTCTTTCAATTGCTATCTACCATACCCAAAAGTACAAGAGGTATTACTTACTTGGCTCTGGAATGTAACATAGCAAAAACAGCAAATTAAGAGCAATTACTGTAGGCATCATGGATCCCTGAAATGTTAAAGTATGTAAGAAAGTGCCTTAGCTGGAATGTTTATCTGATTTTTTTTTTATTGGTATTGTTGTCGTTTGTAAAGTTGGAATGTGTTTAATATCAATAGGAGCAAAATTTTGGAATAAAAACATATGAACTCATGGGCTTAAAAAAGAAAAATGATATAAGATTAATAAAGAGAATTTTATTTCTCATGGTTCAAAAAGCGTTATTCTTTGAAACTCGAAATTATGAAACCGCGCTCTCTTCTGTAAATTTCCCACAGCTTTCCTTTCCTTTACATGCTAAAATGCAGTTTAAACATAGAAATCATATAAATGCCAACTGAATGATATTATCATAGAATTGTTTTTTTGTTATCTAAATGAAAAACACAATTTGCAATGACGTTCGGGAGTGTGGACCTCCACCTCGCGCACACAGATACATTTCATTTCTAGGGCTAATTACTTCATGCCTGTTTTCATTGGTTCATGAACACTGTTGCCCATTTTTACAACAAAATTGAAAATGAAAGAGAAGACATATTTTTGTTAGGTTTGATTAAAATAAAAAAAGAAATGCGAGGCAGTGTTTAGATAAAAAGTAAATGGACCTGCATTAATCAAAAATAAATAATACCTTGTTCACTGACTTTGAACATATTTTATTTTTGATATATTTGCGGAAGGAATATTTCACTTAATGGGTAGAAATAATCATCAAGCATGCAGTTCTTAATTTCATGAAACAGTGCCAGTGCCAATTATATCGTTAACTTCAGTTTCCATGGCATTCTACGAGTTTCGGTATGAATGCGTCATTTTCCTCATCAGAAAAACAAGTTAAGAATAATAGGATAGAAATGCTAAGGCGCGTTTTCATGCTGTAAAAAATGAAAACTGATCGTTGCGAAGGTAGTAGTTTAGTAAAGGGAAACATCTAACAGCACCACCACATGTGGTTAGTTAAAGCAAAACCTTTTTTATACTATGTACTGCGTTGAAGGGGAATCGGTTAGGTCACTACAGATAGGACTGGGGGAACACAAATTTCGATCCCGTTTCACAGCTTTGCGGACAGTTTAAGCTTTTTCTTTACCGGTAAAACCCAAGTTTCATTTAATATTCGGCTTGTACTTACCTACCCTTCCACCAATCAGCGCTTGTCTTTGTACTGATATGAACCTAGGGAATTCTCTTGGTTTCAACCTCTTTCATCATGGAAAGAAATCGCCGATCAAATATTTAACAAGGTTGCGATAAAGCCAGTCTAGGAACACATTCTTATATACAAATGTGTGTACCATCATTCGATCATTTACCCATCTTACGTGGCATTAATCCAAACGTGGGCTCCAACAGCATACGCTGACTGACCTATCAGTTGCCACGTCAGTTCTGGGTATCTCGCACTGCAGTAATTGGAGCCGTAATTTTTCTTAGCATCTCTCGCATATTTTTGATCGTCTCGTGAGGCAAAAGAGTTTCACGCTTGCTCAGGGATTTGTTGATCAATGATTTGGGAGTATAGCTTTAATTTTCAGCAACGGTATCGATCACAGCTGGGTGGTACCCAACCCGTCCACGATACAAGTATGGCAACTTAACACTGAATATCCATCGCAGTATCAAGTTTATCTTCAGTAACGGCAAGAGCCAAATTTGATTAGCAATTAATGGTTAGGATACCGGAGATACATCATGGCCCTTAATGTACGAAAATCTCGCTGTAACGAAAAACATTTTTTACGCAAAAAAAAAAAAACAACAAATGATTAAGAACAGGAAATAATGACTTTTCCTAAGGAGATCTTCCTTTTCCTGACGTTCCCCTCATCAGGCGATATTATGTCACAAGTTAAGGAGGCACTGAAGCAGGTTTTTCTTTATTTCAGTCTCCCCTTGCCTTAATTTTCTCTAACGCAGTTTTTTTTTTCAGTCGCGGGGCAGGCAAATTTACATGCTGTTAAATGCGATTTTGATGAATGGTAAATTAATTTTTCTTATACAATTCATCAATGATCGTGGGTCAGAAATAAAACAATACATAACTATATAAAACACATCACAGCTAAACTCACCCCTGTTTATCCTGTCACTGATCAGTTTTATCCAGCCACGTTCAAGGGATGAATCGATATGAGTGCTGACGATTCCCTTCTGTCCTATATTATATTGCTCTTTCATATTATCTGTTTACCACAATGTTAAAAGCTTCCTGGGGTGCAACACTAAAAATTCATTATCTTAAATTGATGGGTTTTAACTGGCACTTCGACAATAAATGTTTTGATAAAAATATATAACATTTTTGAGCAGTGGTAGTACAATAATTTTTCTTCACACATGAATTGTAGGGACAATCATTGCGGTAGAAAACTTTGGAAAAACTCAGGCTAAGAACAACCATGCTTCCAAGATGTAAGAGAGGTACTCTGCTGTTTAGAATGAAAGGCCATGTCAATCCTTTTTAGATATAATTACGTGAGCTGCCTCTTGCTTGTAAACAAATTATCTTTCGTTTACTTTTTCTCTGAAAAGACTTTCTTTGAAAATAAGACCTAATAAAGCTTTTCATCTCTAGCTTCATATATCTATAAAGCAGCCGGTCTATTTTCAATTAAAAGTTTAAACAGTGTAAAATGTAAATTTTGAACTGCAGAGGTACATAATGAATATCTTGGTGTTCAAATAATTGCACTAAAAATGACCATGTTCTCCTTATTTCTTCAAGGAGGGTCTGTATGGATGATGGCTTTTACCAAGAGAAAATACAGGGACCATTTTCCCTTTTAACGGCTAGCGGTTAAAATTTTGGCAATTTCACGGCTAACAGTAATTTCTTTCCCTTAACCAGTTTAATTCAATCATTTTAAAAAGTTAACAATTAATTTTTAGTGTTCTTAAACGTACTTATACCGGTCGTTTACTTCGTACTTCTCAGGCCAATTCTGAGATGAAAGAAAAAAAAAATAGATTATAATTAAATAAAACTTTAAGGTTTTTTCATGGACATGCATGGCGTACTACTTCAGTAACCCTAAGGAACTTGATTGAGCCAAACGTCTTTGTTTTCTTTACTAGGATAGGATGTTTAACCGTAGTAACTGCACTTGCCACAAGACAAAACAGTCCAAGAAACTTTGAAAATGACACATCTTATAAAGGAAAACATTTTACGGTCAACTTTCACACGACATACGATTACAATTGATTAATTTTCACGTCAACAGCTAAAATTTTTGGCCAACAGTTAACTCCATTGAGAGCCTCCTTACCTTAGTCTGCTCTTTATCGAGCCACCTTACTATCAATGGTATGGTATGCCTGTGGCAGTGTAACATGGCGTAACCATTGGACCAATACTGTGACACGCTGGTAAGCTTCAGCTGTGTTATTTGCCGCTAAAATCCCTACCGTACTTGAACCTTCCGTTGGCGTCGAATCTAATCGAGTTTCCCTAATCAAAACTGGTTGTAAAGAGGGGAAGTAAAGTGGCTTTAAAAGTTAGGAAAGACGAAGGAGCCGCTGAAGTACGCAAGGCTGCTGTTAAGAAGCACTCCGATCACGATCAATTTTTCCATGCAGAGGAGACCATCTACCATCTATAGACCACAAAAATTTTTTTTTTAAATTTTTAGGAGACCGTTTACCATCTATAGACCACCTCCATCTAAGGCAAATCAACTAAATAGTGCTCTATTCTTTGAAGAATTCTGCATTCTCGCAGAACAGTTAGTTGTGTCCCCTGGTAACCTACTCATAGTGGGTGACTTCAACTATCACGTGGATAATATCAGCAATCTGGATACTGTCAAATTTAACAACATCTTAGAATCGTTCGGTCTAGTCCAACATGTAAATGGACCCACCCATAAGAAGGGCCACACCTTAGACCTGATTATAACTAGAGCCGAGGACGAACTGGTAAATAGCACTGAAATACGGGATCTCATGCTGTCCGATCACTCTGCTGTACACTGCAAGCTTCGCCTAAAGAAACCACCCCTGGAACAAAAGGAAATTAGTTATCGTAAACTGCGCTCGGTAAATACGAGCAGTTTTAATGATGACCTAAAGCAGTCCAACCTTCTGTCAACTAGCACCCTTGATCTTACGGGTCTCATTGAAAAATACGAAAACACACTGACGGAAACACTTGAAAGGCATGCCCCTTTAAAACGACGCGTGATAACTCTCCGCCCATCAGCACCATGGTACCACGAGGGTATTAGTGATGCTAAGAGAAAACGCCGGAAGCTGGAGCGCCTTGGCGATCGTCAAGACTGTGCGTCGACAGACAGATATATGTCGACCAGTGCCGGGTTGTGAATAAAATGCTTAAGGATGCAAAGGCTTCATACTACTCATCTATTATTTCAGAGAATGCATCAGATCCAAAAGTTCTTTTCAACGCAGTCGACAAGCTATTACACCGCAAAGTAGAGAGACGCTATCCGACCGCACCCTCGACGATTGAGCTTACGAACAATTTTGCCGACTTTTTCGACAAGAAGATAGCGACAATAAGAACAGAGCTATCCAATGAAGCGACTTCTAATACCCAGTCCTGCGAAGCAAACAAACAGCCTTGTCATGCCGAATTCAAAGAGTTTAGAGTGATGTCAGAGAGAGAGATTGAAGGTTTTGTAGACACTATCGGTAAAAAATCTTGTGATCTTGATCCTATACCGGCATCTATTCTAAAGGAATGTAAATCAGCCCTTCTACCTGTCTTAACCAACATCGTGAACATGTCGCTCCAATCAGCATCAATGCCCGCTGCACTGAAAGAAGCAGTGATCAAACCGAAGTTGAAGAAGAACAACCTGGACTCCGAGGATTATTCAAATTTTAGACCTATCTCAAATCTGAAGGTTATATCAAAGATAATTGAAAAGGCAGTTTCTTGTCAATTGAGTGATCACCTACGTGATAATGATCTAGAGGAATCTTTTCAGTCTGCGTATAAGCGTTTTCACAGCACAGAGACTGCACTCTTGAGGGTGCAAAATGACATTCTCTTCGAAATAGACAATCAAAAATGTGTTGTCGTGTTACTGTTAGACATGTCTGCGGCGTTTGATACAGTCGACCATGATCTACTACTGGAAAGAATGGCAAAACGCTATGGAGTAAAAGGAAATGTGCTAAAATGGGTTCGATCATATCTCCAAGACCGAAAACAGTTTGTGATAATTGATGGAAACAAGTCAAAGATGAAAGAACTTCGGTACGGTGTCCCCCAGGGATCAGTACTAGGTCCGGTTCTATACTTATTATACACTTCACCCATTGGGGACATCATTAGACGGCACAGACTTAATTACCATCTCTACGCCGACGACACCCAGCTCTATCTCTCTTTCAAGCCCACCCCCGCCGAACTACCAAGCTCTATAGCAAAAATAGAGGCGTGTGTTTCTGAGATAGACTTGTGGATGGTGTGCAATAAACTGAAACTAAACAGAGGAAAGACGGAGCTATTGATCTTGAGTGCACGACACCGTCCACCCCCATCAATAGAGTATGCTGATGTGTCTGGTGAGCGGATCGAGCCATCTCCCTCTGCAAGGAACATTGGAGTTATCTTTGATGAGCACATGTCACTAGATAAGCATGTTGCCAGTACCTGCAAAGCCTGTTTCTTCCATCTTAGAAACATTAGCAAGATAAGAGACTGCTTATCTCTAGCAGATACTGAAAAACTAGTTCATGCGTTCATTACATCTAAGCTAGATAACACCAACTCGCTACTATATGGATTACCCAAATTCCTGATAGATCGTCTACAAAATGTCCAGAATGCTGCAGCTCGTGTTGTCACTCGTAAAAGAAAGTATGACCAAATCAAACCTGTTTTAAAGCAGCTTCACTGGCTCCCAGTTAGCCAGCGCATAGATTACAAGATATTACTTTTGACTTTCAAAGCGCTCAACGGACAAGCCCCTAGTTACATCACTGAACTGCTGAAGCCTTATGTACCAACCAGAAATCTGAGGTCCTCCTTCAAAAACTTACTTAAAGTACCACCTGTCAAGCTAGTAAGTTATGGTCACAGGTGTTTCTCTTTTGTAGCACCGACTCTATGGAACTCTCTTCCGAACAACATAAAAGAGAGCAGCTCGCTATCAGACCTGTATAAAGACATACCTTTTTAACAAATTTTATAATTAACCTTCTTAACAAATTTTATAATTAGCTTAGCGAGTTAATTAGCTATTTTATAGTTAGCTAGGTCGCTAGTTAGTTGGTTAGTTAATTAGTTAGTCAGCTAGTTAGTTAGTTAGTTAATTAGTTAGAGAATTAGTTCTATTATAAGTTTCACAGTTTTTACTCTCATCATTACAGATTTTTTATTAGCTAGTTTTTTACTCATATTTTAGTGATGTTTACGTTTTTATAAATTTATCAATGTCTTTCATAAATGAATTGTAAAGCGCCATTGAATAGCAATAGAAATAGCACTATATAAATACTGTATTATTATTATTATTATTATTATTATTATTACTATTATTATTATTATTCTTCTTCTTCTATTATACCCAGATCAGAAGGTGGTAGACAAAATATCAGGTTGTCAAGATAACTTTACAGTTGCTAGATACAAGCAAGAACTAGCAAAGCCGTACTCTAAGGTTGATCTGTTCATTTGTAAAGAGGCAGACTTCAAGGCAGACAGGGAGATGAATGATGTCTCGGACTTCGTAGAGGAGAAGCCTTTAATCGACCTACCCTCAGACGATGACAGCATATTTGCTAGATCGGTGCTTGACATTGCACACCCTGCACATGCAGGTGGGACTTTCACGTTTCTCCCTCTGAAACCGGTTCATCGATCACCGAGCAGCAAGTTCCATCCAGTGCTGCTAATACTGCCACAAAACTAGATGAACGCATGGTCACCAATAATACCTGGAAAACAGTGTCCACCCTTGGTGATGAAATTGCAGTACATGCGCTGAAAATTCTCGGAGGTTTTCATTTTTGGGGTTTATGGAAACTTCTCCTCTGATTCTCCAGCCGTTGAAATTCCAGATATACCAGATGAGGAAATATCAAATATACCTGAACCCTACAAGGCTGTCTCGCCCCTTTCTGACCTACTAAGGCCTTTAATACATGGACTTCATGAAGCGAAGGCTGCTATGCAGTATTTCAAACCTATTTGCTGCTTTTGCGGTATTTACAGGGTTGCATTCGTTTAAACCCTGTTTAAGCTGACGCTAGATAAACGTTCATGATGGACTATTAGTAATTAAGCAGATAAAGATATAAATTTCAGCTTCTCTTGATTAATTCATATGTCGAAGATTGCATACCACCATCACTTTGGAATTGATCTGTATTCGGGAGTGAGACAAAACCTTTGATTTCGAAGAATGTCTTGGATACAGTTTACAATTTGATTAGAATTTGTTTTGCTAAAGACAGGGTGCTCCTATTTTTTTCTTTATTTATCTTACACTAAGAAGTGTTCTTCAAATATTTACGAACGGCTATTTATAAATAACCAATTTTTATTAGCTCGTTTTGACGCAAATTTTTTTTTTTAAATGATTAAGCTAAGGATTCCTTGTGGGAGAGATGCTCCCTCTGTTGTTTCATTTATGTGATGTATAAAACTAAATTCACACTTTTTGAGCCTCAGTGAAACCTTCATTGCGCTTGAAATATTATATGGGAATAGATGCTCGTTTACCAGCAGAGCTTGCGAAGATTGTGATTGAAGGAGACTGTTTGAGCATCAATGAAGACGTGCATTCTTCACCAGCCAGGTTGATGAACGGAAGAAGCCTGCAAAAAGAATAATTAATGATGATGTTCTGATGAATGCCTGTGTACTCAGAAGGAAACTTTGATTCTTAAAAAACAGAAATTGAAATTGCAAATTCATCTTTTGGAGCAACAAGTTAAAGCCAACAAAACCTTTGCAACTGCATTAAATTTTTTTGTTGCCGACACTGATTCACTTTAAATGAGGAATAGTGTAAGAAGTCCTCCAAGAGAAATATTTTGGGCATATGTTGTTCTAGTATAATTTATTAGAAAACATACTCAATGTATTCTGTTCTCAAAATGTATTTTGACGTAATAAACAGATTCTTGAGTCAAAATTATTTTAATGTGTTTTTTTCAACCAGAAACCCCGTAAATTCATCTATGAATTTTTATATTTTATGGGGAATTAAAGTAGAAGCAAAACTGATTGCATAAGGCAGAAATGTAAAATTTATAAATTGTCAGAAAAAGGTGCTGCAGATGTGGTCTCGGATGACCTTGCCATCCTCTGGACCATGGAGGCAAACAAGATTAGGCCGATCATCAGCCTCAGCATGGCCATCCAAACTGCACATGCTCTGATGATGATTGACACTTTTTCTGGCCTCATTCTGATCTCAGAATGAAGTAGATGGAACCTTCTTCATCTGTTCTGGTTTCTAATGGTTGTTATCCTTTTTCTTTCTTGCAGAAACTTACCAAGACCGGAAAACCAATCAACAATCCTGAACCCGCCAACGATTTCAAAGCTACTGCAGTTTTACCTTATGTCAAAGGTCTGTCCCAACAGCTTCGCCGTTCCCTACAACAACAAGGCGTACACGCTGTTTTCAAGTCGGAGACTACGCTAAGATCTCAGTTAGTGCGACCAAAAGACGCTGTCGACCCGACTAAACAGGATGGCGTAGTTTACAGGATTCCCTGTGAATGCAGCAAGGTGTACATCGGAGAGACTGGAAGACCTATGCAAGACAGAATTAAGGAGCACGATAGAGACATCCGACTCGCCTGTACCGCGACCTCCGCCATTTCAGAGCATGCCTACAACACAAGACACAAGCCATTCTGGAACGAAGTAAATTTTATTGATCGTGACCCTTATTACTACACGTGCAGGGTCAAAGAGGCAATTCATATAAGACTTCACCCTGACAACATCAACAGGGATAGTAGAATAGAAATTCCAGAAGCGTGGATGCCCACGATCAAACAACACAACAACAGGAGAGCCGTGCGACAGCGGACTGCCGAGGGAGAAAATCACTGAATGAAACAGAAAGGATCGAAATGTACCAATCAGAGCTGTTGAAAAACAACTAATCATAGCAGAGCATCATGCTTTCTAAGATCACGCATGACCAGTCGACCTCATCGCCTGAAGAAGACTAGCAGTATGCAGTCGAAACTTCGCGATCTACATCGCACGTGACTACATCGTGAGACAAACGAAAAACTTAGCTTCTATAAGCAAATAAGCAATGTGACCATTTCTTAACTATGATGTAGAAAATCTCATCTCAGTTTATAACATTAATGTACTGCAAAGAGAAACTACAATAATTGTGCCTATGATGAACTGGGGTAACTGATACAAATATTCAATTTACTTTGATAACCTTTTCATTATTTATTTAATTTGTTTATTTAATTTGCATTATTTTGAAATCCCTGTTGATTGTTGCACTCTGTTGGCCATTAGCTGTGCAATATATTCACAAATATCTTACATTTCTTCTTGTTTTTTTTCCTTGTTTTTTTTTTTATACTGTCGTTAGAATATTGGTGTAATAATTTTGGTTAATTTTCCATATGTGTGTTTGCAAACCAAACTCCACCCACACCATTTGAACCCAACGATTTTCATTTATTTTTGTTTTCATAAGTAGGCCATTTTGTTTTGTTTTGTTCAAGTTAATCCACCTCGCTAAGTGTGTTAAAGTTAACCTTTATTTTAACCCTGTGATAGTGCTAATCGCACTTCCAGGAACAGAATCTAATCATGGTTTAAATTTTAATCTTGGGCTAGGGCGATTTAATCGTGGGTTAGCGCTAATCGGCTTTCGAACAACCTGGGTCAGGACTACTGTGACCGGGCTCTTTGTAGGCTAGGACCGGTGTGACCTGGTATCATTACATTAATCCCCTTCTTATCCTCTAAGTCTACTGCGACTAGGCTCTTCGTGAGCCAGGAGTGTTGTGACCCGGTATTCTTAGGTTGTCCCTTTTGTAATCGTTCAGGGCTACTGGTAAGATTGGCATAATAATAAATCCTACTAACATTTGCATAATACAATTTGGCATGCTATCTGGGGCTCCTGGTTTTTTGCCTATTTTCTGGTCTTTGAATGCCTTCCCTCAACGCATCTCAACTTATAAGGCAGGGTAAAGTTAACCACCAAGTCTTGGTACAGGTTTTGGTGAAGGGAAACATCTGAGAAGTAGAAATCGGATCCTTTTGAATGATACTGGACTCCTTTCAAACTCTGAAAGTCAAGAAATTAGCATCAGAACTCTTCCATGGGACCATGCTTGTTACTCGTCCTTGATCTATGAAGAACACCAAATTCCTTTGTCAGCGACTCTGAATGCACACCTGAAGGGTTCATTAAACACTCATAGAAAACAATAAAGAATGACAGCAAGTTCATATCCTAATTATTCAAACTCAGTTGCAACCACAAAGTTATTATTGCAGGATGGTGATATAGAGAAAAATTCAGGTGCGGAAGTTTCGACATTGAAGACTAGAAATGACAGTCATCCGAGAAAACACAGTTCCACTGGTTGTGTCAAATGTCAACAATGTTGTCCAAAGCAACCACAAACGCCTCCTTCGCAGAGTCTGTAAAGATTTATTCCACGCAAGATGTTCAGGAATTAATAATATAAAACAGATAAAAGCAGACAGCCTACATGAGTTGACGTGCTTAAAATGTTCAGTCACCGAGCTCCCACTCGCAAAATGCAGTCAAGATAGTTTTATTTCACTCTTTGCGGATGATGAACTTACATTTGCACAAGTTCACGACTCGATTAATGTAGTAACTGATGCCAATGTCCATCTGCAAGCTCTTCTGTCCAGAGGTAACCAACTGAGTATTGCCCATTTGAACACACAGGTATGGTATCAACGTTTGATGAATTTCAGGCAACAATGGTGGAGTACCCCATAGATATAATGACTATGAGTGAAACATGGCTCAAAAATAACCCACACCCAATAGATACGTCACCAATCCCGGCTGCAACTGTCTATTTTGTAACCGTGATGCAATTAGAGGGTGTGATGTAGGTGTTCATATAAGAGATCACATCAAGTATGAAAGAAGAAGTGCTGATAAAAATAAGGAGCCCAACTTGAACATTTGTGGTAAGAGATACCAGGTCACAATAAACACAGTAAATTATTACTTAGCACCATTTATCGATCAGAATGTATTCTTGACTACAAAACATGGATGGAGCAATTTGAAAATCTCCTCACCCACTTAACAACTGAATGGGATGGTGCTTTACTGATCATGGGGGATTTCAACATCTATCTGCTTGATCGTCACTCAGCAATAGTTGTCCAGTATAAGAACATGTTAGATTCTTATAGTCTCCACCGGCATGTTAAAGTACCTACCTGCATCACATCAAAATTAAGTATGCTGATCGACCATATAGTATGCAATGTACCAAACCGGGTAACCTACACCAATGTTTTTCCTTGTCCAACTGTCAGTGATCATAACGCCCCATACGTCTGTAGGAATGTTCGTGTTAAGCACTTTCAATCACGCTTCAAGTTCATCAGAAGTGAAAAGGAATTTGATGAACAAAAATTTATTGAAGATTTTTCAAAATTACCCTTAAACCTCATCTACAGAACAGATGTCATCGATGAAAAGCTAAACTTATTTAATTCAACGTTTCCTTCATGCCTTGATATACACGCTCCTTTGAGGAAAATTAGAGTCACACGCCCTCCTGCACCATGGTTAAAATCTGATGACATTCAACAGCCTCAAATGCAGAGGAACGACCTTCGATATCAAGCCCATCAAACTAAATCAGAAGATAATTGGAAAAAGCTTAGAGGCACACGAAATTCACTCCGAACAAAGATCAAGCAGGCAAGACGTACATTCTATCAAAAGGCACTTTCGTCAAAAAAGCCAAAGGAGCTTTGGCATACGATACATCGTATTCTTAATTCTAGCCTTAAGCCTCTTGCTTATGATCCTGAAGAGTTGAACGTCCATTTTACTAACAACACACAAAGGATACTGGGAACCTATCCATCTTCATCAGAATGTCTGAAAAACTACATCACCTCTTTCTCAGATTATGGTAACGACTTGTTACTACGTCCAGTCTCCTTTAAGAAGGTAGAACAACAGATCAAAAGTCCTGACCAAAGGTCCTGACCTTATTCCAGCCAAGTACGCTAAGCCCGTAGTAGAATACATCACTTCACTGCTAACGCACATCATAAACGAATGTATTACTCAGAACACTTTTCCCACTGCATGGAAATAGTCCAGAATATCTCCTGTTCCTAAAGTAGAGAACCCAAAGGAGTGTGATGACTACAGACCAATAACCATCATTCCTGTGCTTCCCAAGGTGAATGAACGTTCTACCACCTCAATATTGATGCACTTCAGAGATGAAATCATCCAAGCGATGAAGAAGGGCTAGCTGACCATGGCTATATGTGCAGATTTCTTAAAGGCCTTTGGCACGGTCAATCTTCTCAAGATCTTATAAAAATTGTATAACATGAAGTTCTCTAACCACTTCCTACAGTGGGTTTTGAGTTACATTAATGGTAGACGACAGATCCTACAAGTCGATGACAAAACATCTGAACTCATTGATACCAAATTTGGAGTACCACTAGGATCTATCTTGGGCCCAGTATTGTTTAAATTATATGTAAATGATCATGATGAAGTTCATGATTGCGCCCCATTTCAGTCCGCGGATGATACGACTCTTATTACCCACTGCATCCCTTCAAAACTTGACATAGCTACCGCGGAGTTAAACAACACAATAGAGTGGTTTAGCAAGAGGACGGGAATGTCATTTCAGAAACGTCATTTCGGGAAAGCGCGTGGATAGTCTGGACACGAGTCTAATACGACGGCGATGGCGTTGCCGGTCTCGCAACAAGTTTAGGACGGCATTTGGTAGGTCTTCCCGTCCTGATCAAGACACCTTGGATTTGCCTTCATCAAACAGGTTTAAAAAGTAAGAGAATCTCATAAAATTATCGAAAAATAATTTTCCAGGATAGGTGTTTCTCACTGTAGTTTTTTTCTGGACGTGATGTCAAAAGTGCTCTGATACACGAGCCAGGTTCTTCGTACGGATGTGATCGGAAGTTTCGATTAATTAACAACCCATAATTAGTATCAGGCCTCTTAGATGGTTTTTTTTCCCGATGTATGGGTTCTTCTCTTCCACAGTTTTTCATCTTATAAGGGTACTCTGACAAATCTTAGAACAATATCTTTCGCAATTTATCGTGTTTTAGTATAAACAGCATGAGCAAGTTGAGCAGTCGATACAATAAAATCGATGCAACATTTTTTTCAGTGGTTATTGTTATTTTTACAATGGACGAAAGCAGCTCAGAAAGCCCTGGTCTAAAGAAAAAGTGAGGATGAAATTTAATGTCTTGTAAATAAGTTTAAACCTTTTTTAAGTGCAATTTTGAACGCGAAGAAATTAAAATATATAACATTATGCAAATTAGCCATGTGTTTTACCAGATGATACAGTATTTGATAATAGGAGTACTTTGGCAGAATATTTTGTTGTTTTAGCTTTGTTGGAATGTTATATTTTGTTATACAGCTAACACATGTACAGGTCTCATCACAAAATCTTAAATATTTTTCTGATTTAATGTCAGGAAGATTATACCTGATTTTACATATTTGTGTTAGTCTGTTCTTCATCAGTCTTTTTTCTTATGTGACCCATCCTAGTTCTCTAATCATATCTGTTACACTGGCTGTGCGGTTGTAGTTCTAAAGACAAAAATAAGCTGTTTTTCTCGTTTAAAAAATAGGTTAAGTGAATGATTGTACCTCCTATTTTCAAGTGACTATATGTTAGGTTAAGACAATATTTGTTTATATAGCCACTTTTCTCAGAAGTTTTTGTTTATGATTGTTATTAGATCTATAATGGTGTGGAATGAAGAGAAAGATGTCAAACTCTTGAGAGCTGTGGCAGCCGAGGGTGTTTTTATCAATAGTAGGGCAGGATCCAGGGAGAAAGGAGAATTATGGCAGGTTGCTGCCTCTTCCCTTGTGGTAGAACGTATGCCTGTCATTTCACGGTCGGTGAGAGACCGCTTCAATATTCTGGCAAAGAAATGGCGAATAAAAGTTAGACAAGAGAAGAGAGAGAGTGGTGGTGGAGATAAAGAAATGAGTGAAGCTGAAAAGCTGGTGGAATTAGAGATGGAATCTGAGAAGACAAAAGAGCAGAATGACGAGGCCAAGAAACTGGTAGAGGGGGAGAAAAAGAAGGCAATAGAGATGAGGGAGAGAGCAATGGAGAGGTTCAGACAAACCAAAAAGAGACAAGAAGAAACAGGAAAGGATGAAGGGAAAAAGGAGAAAAAAAGAAGAAGATCAGGAGAGGCAATAGAGTGGTTGAGAGAAAAGGGAGAGAATATGCGAGAGATGAAGGAGCAAGAACTTCAAGAAAGAAGGGAAGAACGAGAAGCCCAAAAAGCTCAAACTGAACAGTTTATGTCTCAAATGCAAGCTCAAAATGAGCAAATGAAATTATTTCAATAACAACTGCTGCAACAAATGCAGCAACAGCAACCACAGCACAGCTAACAACAACAACAATTTGCCATGTTGCAGCATCAAATGATGCAAGTTTTGACGCATCAAAAACGTGCATTTCAGCAACAGTTTAAGAGAGATTAAGGGTTTGGGTTTGATATACATCAGCATTGAATGCAATGTCATTATCTGAGTTTTGTATGTTTTTTATTTTTTTTATATAAAACAACATTTTTAATAAAATAGAGTATATTTTGTATTGTAAAGGCCAATTATCTTGATTATCTTTATTTATTACATAAAATTTTTGGGCAGCAGCCCATTTTACGAATAAAACAGAAAATTACAACCTTGATCATTAAAAAGCACTGTGTACAATCATAAAACAAATGTTGTGTTTACCAGATAAAGTAATTGGTACACATTAACCAGGGGCCAGGGGTAATACACTTTTGAGCTATGAAAATTTCCATTATTTTTCAAGGAATTCCGTGACCTAAGTTAGCAAGTGTACTAATTGATTAAATCCATGACGGCACAAAAATTTGCATAAATGTCACAAAAGTATTAAGCGTAAACAGAAATGTCCACACATGTAGGTTGTGCTGATGTTTATTTCTACTGAAGAAAATATTTTTCTCACTCATCAGCTTATTTTACAAATTTGGATCTACAATACTTTGCACTCATAGAAAGCCCAAAAAAAAAGGTAAACAATGTACAAGTGATTGCTAATACAATTTTTCTTTAAATTTTTAACCCTCCAACATCAATAACTGTAACTCTTCTATTGGCCAAAATACAAAATGAAACGAATTCAAATTATTGGAAGTAGTCCTGTAAAGAAGGTGGTTGAACTTCAAACTTTTCTAACACAATGTTACCATACAGACAGGTCAACGCATTTTCCAAAAAGGCACAAACAATGTAAAATTTCCCCACTGAACTCATGTTAATTTGTAATTGGCTTTTAAAATAGATAAACTTAAAATAGTTTGTAATATTACCAAAAAGCCACTCAACTGCAACTCTTACTTCACTCATGGTCGCATTGTAAAAAACCATTTGTGGAGTGAGTTGAATGTTTTTAAAAGGGGCCTGAAGGTTAACACCCAAAGGGTATGCAGGATCACCATAAAGACAAAAAGGATGCCCATTATGAAACGCCACCTTCCGAAGCTCATTGAGAGTGCCTGTTTGTTGGAGCATTGTGCTGTCGTGTCTTTTACCTTCAAAGGGGCCATGAAGGTTTGCAATTAATCCGTTTGGGATGACAACACTCTGAAATTTTATGGAATGTATTCTTTTGTGGCCATTGTACATAACCCTTTGGTTTTCTTGTGGCCTCGCTGTGTAACTACAAGGGTATGCCAACCTCTTCAATAAAATGCACAGGCCCTCCATCCCACCACACACTGTTCTTTGCACGCATGTAATTTTCTCAGGAATTTCTAAACATTTACATAATTCAGGCAGATGTTTCTTCGCAAATCTAAGCTCGGTCTTGCACTCCACATCGCTCCACTCGTCTACACTGAATCTGGGGAATTTCCAGTATGGGAAAATAGGTTTTGACGAATAGGCGTCATATAGAAGAACAAATTCGTCATCGTCGATAATATCATAGAAGCTGGCTGTTAACAAAGCATCGCGGACGGAGCTTAAACCACCACTCGCCATGATTTGTGATATGGGAAGCCACGAAGGAGTCGCAATACAGAGATCACGAAAGCCGTTCTCACGAAAACAACTTGCATGAAAAGATGACGACAATTACACAAATTTCACAAAAACACATTCAATGGGCTAAATTCTACAGAAATTAATATAAAACTACCCTCCCAAATTTTGTTTAAGTCAAAGTAGAATTTTAAAATTCACCTCATTTGGTATTCAAACAAAGTCCTAGCGAGTAACTCGTGCCGTAGTCGTCCCCGTCGGCGTTTGACAAGTGGTATACAGTAACATTAATTTCGTTGCCCTGTTTTGTAGCTGATTAACTAGCAATTTACGTCGAGAATTTTACCGAAAGTCAACTGATATTCAAGATAGAACAAGAATTTGCTGCACGTTTCCCTTGCTAAATCACTTTTCAACACAACGCGACGGCGTTCTCGACCCAGTTTCTTCTTAGCATTTTTCCTGCGTGCGCCGTTCTCAAATGACGTTCCCGTCCTCTTGCTAAACCACTCTAATATGTACCTTAGAAGACCGGTCAGGTAACTCAAACTTATTATTGAATGGGAAAAAGACCAAGCAAATGGTAAACGAACATATGCAAGGGTAGCTAAAACCATCTACAGACTACCACGGAACATATCTGATCAAGATGCCCTAGAGAGTACTGAATGGGAGCCATTATCAAACCAATATAAGAAGAAGCTCTTCATCTTACTGTACAAAGTAAATGGTAATATTACCCCAGATAAAATAGCAAACCTCTTTAGTGTTGCCAATCCACACTATAACCTCAGAAATAGTAATCACTTCGTTCTACCCAGATACAACTTGGACATTGGCAGAAATTCCTTAAGATACAGAGGCCCACTAGCTTAACAACATACCCCTACTTCTCTCAAACATTCCTACTCCCTCAAGAACTTTAAGAGCCTTCTAAAGGAACATTGGCATAAGAATTTTATTAATAACCTTAATTTTCTTAAAGAAACATGTATGGTATCCAACAAGAATCAAGATTTTAAATATTTTTAGTATTGTAATTTTAATCCCATAAGAATCAAGATTGTAAATATCTTCAGCATTGTTATTTTGAACAAATTTTATAATAGAACACCTAGGTAGCTTTAGCTGAATAATCCGTAGTTTAGTCCGTTTACCTTTAATTTAAGTATCAAAATTTTAAATATTTTTAGTATGTAATTTTGATCCTATTTAATAATAGTACACTAAGATAGTTTTAGCTAAATTCCGTAGACAGTAGGTCCACATCAGCCTCTGGCTGCCTTTAATTTAACCTACTATACCAAATAAAGTATGTATGTATGCGTGTATGTATCACCACAGATCAGAGGTCAAGACAACACAAGTTGGATAACCAAACGCTTAGGATTAAAGTCAATGGTGAAGTTCTTGAAAGAGTACAATTCTTCAAATTTCTCAGTATGTGGGTACAAGAAAACTTAAAGTGGACAGATCACATAATAAAAACCGTGTCTTCATGTTTTGCAGCCTTATCGATTATCAAGAAAATAAAAAATCTGGCACCCACAGCACTAAAAAAAGTGGTAAGCTGACTCGTTGATACTATCAAAGCTCAATTACAATGACATAGTGATGTATCCCTTACCTTACAGAGATGATCACACTAACGCGAGTGCTGTTAAATTTATGGAACTATTACAAACTTTTGACCATACTCAACACGTAAAGTAACCGACACATAAAGGAAATCATATTTTAGATTTGATCATCACCAGATCTGAAGACAGCATAGTACACCATATTTCGGTAATTGATCCCGTTCCATCTGATCATTATACTGTATGCTGTAAAGTACTCTTACCCAAACCTTCCCCAGAAAAGAAAGAAACTGCCTACAGGAACCTTAAGTGTATTGACTTTGCTAGGTTTCGTAAAGACATCAGGAACTTGAATCTACTAGATAATGACATTACATCAAAAGCCGACTTGGTTGAACCGTACAACGCGAAATTAACCTCGCTATTTGATGATCATGGTCGTTATAAAAATAAGGTTGTAACCTTACGTCCAAAGTTTCCCTGGTTTACCCCCGAGATCAGGGAACAGAAAATGAAACGGTGAAGACTAGAACGCCGTTGGCAGAAAACAAGACTAACTGTAGACAGGGAAATTTACACGCAACAATACAGTTGTTAACAGGCTCATTCGTACGTCCAAAGCAAGCTATTATACAGATCGTATTAGTGAACTTAAATCCAAGCCAAGTGATTTGTTTGGTACCTAGGAAACCTTACTGAAGGGTAGGGCTGAAAAGCTCTACCCACCATGTAATTCCACTGAAGATCTTGCGAATCTATTCGCTGATTACTTTGAACGGAAGAAGATAGTTACAATAAGAGCAGACCTTGATCTCAGGAGACCAATACTACAAGATCCTTTCTCAGATGCGTGTTTTGAACACAGCAAAGTTTTATTTCGTTAGTTCACACCTGTCTCTGAGATGCAGCTGGAGAAGTTAGTTATTAAGTTTAGTCGTTAGTAATGTGACCTTAACCCTATTCCTGCAACAGTTCTAAAGGAGTGTCTCCACGATTTAATACCAGTAATAACTAAACTAGTCAACATATCCCTTGGGTAGTGTCCTTGGACCTATCTTATTTTTGCTCTACAACTCACCCTTGGGTGATATTATGAGATACCATAAAGTTAATTTCCACTTGTATGCCGATGATACGCAATTATACCTCACCTTCAAATAATCCACTGCTGACCTAGCCAAATTAGCGATAGAAGACTGTGTGCGAGATATCGATGCTTGGATGACAGTAAACATGCATAAGATGAACAGGGACAAAACAGAACTAGTTATCTTAAATGCCAGCCGTCGCCCACCTCCGTCCCTGACGTCAATTTCAGTTTGTGATGAGTTGATTAGCAAGACATCGACAGCTAGAAATATTGGTGTTCTGTATGATACAGTCATGTCAGTGAAACATCATCTCACAGCTGTATGTAAGGCAAGGTTCTTCAACCTTCAAAATATCAGTCGTATAACGAAATATATCAGTCGCCATACAGCAGAAATACTTGTGCACGCTTTCATTAATTCCAGACTGGCCTTCTGTAACTCACTTTTGTATGGACTGCCGAAAAAACTATCAAGCAGCTTCAGCATGTTCAAAATTCAGCTGCCAGAATGGTTGCGCTTACACCCAAACATGAACATATATCACCGGTATTACAGGAACTGCATTGGCTTCCTGCAGAAGAGCGCATAATTTTTAAAATTCTTTTCATGACTTTTAAATGTCAAAATGGCATAGCACCTTCATATTTGTCTGACCTAGTTATGGGGTATATTCTTAGGCGCAACTTAAGATCTGCTGATGGCCATCACCTGTTTGATGTTAAATATAATCTGCGCAACTATGGCTTTCGTTCTTTTTCAGTAGCGTCACCACTGTTGTGGAATGACATGCCACTAGGAATAAGATCTTGTGACAGTCTGAACGATTTCAAGAAAAACTGAAGACTTATCTTTTTAGGAGAGCGTTTTTAAATTATTCCTTTTATACTTTAGTCGTTTTTATATATATTAGCCCCTTGATATTTCAGCTTTATATTTCAAGTTTTTATCGATTGGTTGTTTTATATTTTAGCTGTTTCGGTGGAATGTAATTTTTAA